>NW_026644668.1:0-234864 GCF_030020395.1 Manis pentadactyla
TATGTGTTTGTGAGTGTGTGTGATGGTGACATTGCGTGAGGGTGCATTTGTGTCTGCATACGTGTAAGTGTGCTTTGGACATGTGTGAATGTATGTAGGTCTATGTGTGAGTGTGTGTGTTTGTGGATATGTGATGGTGTGGGTCACTGTGAGTGTGCAGGTGAGCAAGGTGCTGTGCGAGCGTGTGTCAGAGTGTGAAGGGCGTTCGTATGTGACTGTGTGAGATAGTATGAGCAGGTGTGTTTTAGTGTTATGTGTGTGTGTTTGTGAGAGATTAGCTGTGTGAGTGGGAGTGTTACTCTGAGTGTATGTGTGACTGTGTGTTTGGGTATGTAAGAATGCGTGTGAGTGTGTTTTAGTTTGTGAGTGTGCAGGTTTAGGAGCGTGTGTGCATGAGATGTGCGACTGTATGATTGTGCGTCATTCTGCATATGTATGTGCCTGGTTGTGAATGTGTGAGCATGTGTGAGTGAATGTGTGATTTTGGGTGTGTGTTCAAGGGCATGTTAGTGTCAGAGTTCAGGAGTGCTTCTGTCTGTGTGTATATCAGTGTGTGTGAGTATATGTGGGAGATGTAGGTGCATGAGTGTGAGTGTTTCTATGTGTGTCTGTGTGCGTAATGGGGTGTGACTCTATGTGTTAAGGTCTCTGTGAGTGACTGTGTGTTTGAGTGTGTGTCAGTGTGTGTGAGTTTGTGTATGACTGTGTGAGTGTGAGTTTGCACATGTGTGAGGGACTTTATTTGAGTGTGTGTCAATATGTTTGTGTGAGAGTGTATATGTGTATGGGCGTGAGTGTGTGTGAGAGGTTTTGTGAATTTGTGTGGGAGTGCCAGATGTGTGAATGTGTGGGAGTGGGTGTTTGTGGGTGTGTATAAGAACTGTTGCGAGATTGTGTGATATTGAGTGTGTGTTTGGGTGTCTATGTGGTTTCATGCATGTGTGTGGGACTGAACGTGCGGGTCTGGGCGTGTGTCTGTGTGAGTGTGTGAGTGGAATGGGGTGAAATATGATGCAACAAAGGTTTCTGAGAGGTTTGAAAGCGATATTGGCCTTCTCTGATGGAACGGAAAGCCATAGAACGTGGTGGGAGGCTACAGACAGAAGAGCAATGTTGTGGAACGGACTGTAATGCAGTGTATTGTGATGCAATAGATGGTGCCTGTGTGTTATGGAAAAGAATGGATCCTTCTTTGATGGAATGAAACGCAGAAGAACGTGGTGGATTGTTGCGGAATGGAGTGGAATGTTGCGATGTGGAGTGCAATGCAGTGCATTGTGACGCAAGGGAGGGAAACCGAGCGGTTTGGACACGAAGGGAGCCTTCTTTCCAGGAATGGAAGGCAGTAAAAGGTGAAAGATTGTCAGGTACTGGAGTAGAATATTGTGGAGTGGAGTCGAACGGGGTGCCATTTGATGCAATAGACGGTTTCTCATTGTGTTTTAAGCGAATGGATTTATGTGCACGTGATTGTGCAGCTGTGTGTGTTTGTGTGTCTATTTTTGATAGGGATTGAGTGTGTGCATTTGTCACTGTGTGTACGGTTTTGAGAGAGGTTGCTGTGTCAGCGTGCAGGTGTGTGAGTGGCTGAGCAAGAGTGTCTGTATATGCGAGGGCGTGACCATGTTTATAAGAGGGTGATTATATAAGTGTTTAAGTGTGTGTGTGAGAGTTTGACAGCATTTGAATGTATGAGTGCGTGTGAGCATGTTACTGTGTGAGGGTCTCTGTGTAGTTTTGTAAGTGTATGTGACATTTTGTCTGAGTGCGTGAGTCTGTAAGTGTGTTGGTGTGAGTGATTGTGTGCGTGATATTGTGCACACGTCTGTGTCTGTGCGTTTGTCAGCATTCGTGTGTGTGTCTGTGTGTGACAGTTTGTGTGTCTGTGTTTATGGAGGTGGGTGTCTGTGTGAGTGGGTGTGATACTGAATATGAGATAGTGTGAGTTTCTTCGAGTGTGAGTGTGTAAGTGTGCAAGGTGCAGTGTCTCAGTGTGTGAATGTGAAGTAAGGTCTTATGTGATTGTGTTTTATTTATTGTGAGGAGAGTTTTACTCTTCAGGTGAGTGTGTAAATGTGAGAGACCATTTGTGTGAGTGGGAGTGTTACTCTGCATGTATGAGGGACAGTGTGTGTTTGTGTTTGAACGGGAGTCCACGTGAGTCTTAGATTTTATGTGTGCAGTTGTGGGAGTGTGTGCGAGAGGTGAGTGGGACTGAGTGGGTGCGACTGTGTATCTCTGGTAGAGTATGTGTATGTGTGACTGAATGTATCTGTTTGAGAGAGTGTGTGTGCACGTGTGTGTTAGTGTATAAGTGTTGATATGCCTGTGTGTTTCAGTGAGGGTGAGTGTAAGTGTGTGTTAGTGTGTGCGTGAGTGTGTGTGTGTATGTGTGATTGACTGAATGTTTTCGAGATTATTGGAGATACTTTGAGTGTGTGTGAGTGTGTGACTTTGTGAGTGAATGTGTGCGTGAGGGTGCACACGTGTGAGGTACTTGGTGTGAGTGTGAAACTGTGCATGTGTCAGCATGCATATGTGTGTGTGATGGTGGGTGTATGAGTGTGAATGACTGAGTGTGTAGGGCCATGAATGGGACTGAGTGTTTGTGAGTGTGTATACAAGTCTGTTGCGTGATTGTGTGTGATTGTGTTATTCTGTGTGTGTGTGGTTCGGTGGTTTTCTGTGTGTGTGGGCCTGTGCATGTGTGTGTGTGTGTGCGACTGAGTGAGAGAGTGCTTGCTTGTGCGTGTGTCTTTGTGTTGTGTCAGTGTGAGTGTTTGAGGGGAATGGGGTGAAATATGATGCCTCCAATGTTGCGATGGTTTGTGACATTTTGTGTGAGTGGGAGTGTTGGAGTGCGAGAGAGTGCGTGATTGCGTGTGAGCCTGTGAGTGTGTGTATGTGTTTGTGAGTGTGTGTGATGGTGACATTGCGTGAGGGTGCATTTGTGTCTGCATACGTGTAAGTGTGCTTTGGACATGTGTGAATGTATGTAGGTCTATGTGTGAGTGTGTGTGTTTGTGGATATGTGATGGTGTGGGTCACTGTGAGTGTGCAGGTGAGCAAGGTGCTGTGCGAGCGTGTGTCAGAGTGTGAAGGGCGTTCGTATGTGACTGTGTGAGATAGTATGAGCAGGTGTGTTTTAGTGTTATGTGTGTGTGTTTGTGAGAGATTAGCTGTGTGAGTGGGAGTGTTACTCTGAGTGTATGTGTGACTGTGTGTTTGGGTATGTAAGAATGCGTGTGAGTGTGTTTTAGTTTGTGAGTGTGCAGGTTTAGGAGCGTGTGTGCATGAGATGTGCGACTGTATGATTGTGCGTCATTCTGCATATGTATGTGCCTGGTTGTGAATGTGTGAGCATGTGTGAGTGAATGTGTGATTTTGGGTGTGTGCTCAAGGGCATGTTAGTGTCAGAGTTCAGGAGTGCTTATGTCTGTGTGTATATCAGTGTGTGTGAGTATATGTGGGAGATGTAGGTGCATGAGTGTGAGTGTTTCTATGTGTGTCTGTGTGCGTAATGGGGTGTGACTCTATGTGTTAAGGTCTCTGTGAGTGACTGTGTGTTTGAGTGTGTGTCAGTGTGTGTGAGTTTGTGTATGACTGTGTGAGTGTGAGTTTGCACATGTGTGAGGGACTTTATTTGAGTGTGTGTCAATATGTTTGTGTGAGAGTGTATATGTGTATGGGCGTGAGTGTGTGTGAGAGGTTTTGTGAATTTGTGTGGGAGTGCCAGATGTGTGAATGTGTGGGAGTGGGTGTTTGTGGGTGTGTATAAGAACTGTTGCGAGATTGTGTGATATTGAGTGTGTGTTTGGGTGTCTATGTGGTTTCATGCATGTGTGTGGGACTGAACGTGCGGGTCTGGGCGTGTGTCTGTGTGAGTGTGTGAGTGGAATGGGGTGAAATATGATGCAACAAAGGTTCCTGAGAGGTTTGAAAGCGATATTGGCCTTCTCTGATGGAACGGAAAGCCATAGAACGTGGTGGGAGGCTACAGACAGAAGAGCAATGTTGTGGAACGGACTGTAATGCAGTGTATTGTGATGCAATAGATGGTGCCTGTGTGTTATGGAAAAGAATGGATCCTTCTTTGATGGAATGAAACGCAGAAGAACGTGGTGGATTGTTGCGGAATGGAGTGGAATGTTGCGATGTGGAGTGCAATGCAGTGCATTGTGACGCAAGGGAGGGAAACCGAGCGGTTTGGACACGAAGGGAGCCTTCTTTCCAGGAATGGAAGGCAGTAAAAGGTGAAAGATTGTCAGGTACTGGAGTAGAATATTGTGGAGTGGAGTCGAACGGGGTGCCATTTGATGCAATAGACGGTTTCTCATTGTGTTTTAAGCGAATGGATTTATGTGCACGTGATTGTGCAGCTGTGTGTGTTTGTGTGTCTATTTTTGATAGGGATTGAGTGTGTGCATTTGTCACTGTGTGTACGGTTTTGAGAGAGGTTGCTGTGTCAGCGTGCAGGTGTGTGAGTGGCTGAGCAAGAGTGTCTGTATATGCGAGGGCGTGACCATGTTTATAAGAGGGTGATTATATAAGTGTTTAAGTGTGTGTGTGAGAGTTTGACAGCATTTGAATGTATGAGTGCGTGTGAGCATGTTACTGTGTGAGGGTCTCTGTGTAGTTTTGTAAGTGTATGTGACATTTTGTCTGAGTGCGTGAGTCTGTAAGTGTGTTGGTGTGAGTGATTGTGTGCGTGATATTGTGCGCACGTCTGTGTCTGTGCGTTTGTCAGCATTCGTGTGTGTGTCTGTGTGTGACAGTTTGTGTGTCTGTGTTTATGGAGGTGGGTGTCTGTGTGAGTGGGTGTGATACTGAATATGAGATAGTGTGAGTTTCTTCGAGTGTGAGTGTGTAAGTGTGCAAGGTGCAGTGTCTCAGTGTGTGAATGTGAAGTAAGGTCTTATGTGATTGTGTTTTATTTATTGTGAGGAGAGTTTTACTCTTCAGGTGAGTGTGTAAATGTGAGAGACCATTTGTGTGAGTGGGAGTGTTACTCTGCATGTATGAGGGACAGTGTGTGTTTGTGTTTGAACGGGAGTCCATGTGAGTCTTAGATTTTATGTGTGCAGTTGTGGGAGTGTGTGCGAGAGGTGAGTGGGACTGAGTGGGTGCGACTGTGTAACTCTGGTAGAGTATGTGTATGTGTGACTGAATGTATCTGTTTGAGAGAGTGTGTGTGCACGTGTGTGTTAGTGTATAAGTGTTGATATGCCTGTGTGTTTCAGTGAGGGTGAGTGTAAGTGTGTGTTAGTGTGTGCGTGAGTGTGTGTGTGTATGTGTGATTGACTGAATGTTTTCGAGATTATTGGAGATACTTTGAGTGTGTGTGAGTGTGTGACTTTGTGTGTGAATGTGTGCGTGAGGGTGCACACGTGTGAGGGACTTGGTGTGAGTGTGAAACTGTGCATGTGTCAGCATGCATATGTGTGTGTGATGGTGGGTGTATGAGTGTGAATGACTGAGTGTGTAGGGCCATGAATGGGACTGAGTGTTTGTGAGTGTGTATACAAGTCTGTTGCGTGATTGTGTGTGATTGTGTTATTCTGTGTGTGTGTGGTTCGGTGGTTTTCTGTGTGTGTGGGCCTGTGCATGTGTGTGTGTGTGTGCGACTGAGTGAGAGAGTGCTTGCTTGTGCGTGTGTCTTTGTGTTGTGTCAGTGTGAGTGTTTGAGGGGAATGGGGTGAAATATGATGCCTCCAATGTTGCGATGGTTTGTGACATTTTGTGTGAGTGGGAGTGTTGGAGTGCGAGAGAGTGCGTGATTGCGTGTGAGCCTGTGAGTGTGTGTATGTGTTTGTGAGTGTGTGTGATGGTGACATTGCGTGAGGGTGCATTTGTGTCTGCATACGTGTAAGTGTGCTTTGGACATGTGTGAATGTATGTAGGTCTATGTGTGAGTGTGTGTGTTTGTGGATATGTGATGGTGTGGGTCACTGTGAGTGTGCAGGTGAGCAAGGTGCTGTGCGAGCGTGTGTCAGAGTGTGAAGGGCGTTCGTATGTGACTGTGTGAGATAGTATGAGCAGGTGTGTTTTAGTGTTATGTGTGTGTGTTTGTGAGAGATTAGCTGTGTGAGTGGGAGTGTTACTCTGAGTGTATGTGTGACTGTGTGTTTGGGTATGTAAGAATGCGTGTGAGTATGTTTTAGTTTGTGAGTGTGCAGGTTTAGGAGCGTGTGTGCATGAGATGTGCGACTGTATGATTGTGCGTCATTCTGCATATGTATGTGCCTGGTTGTGAATGTGTGAGCATGTGTGAGTGAATGTGTGATTTTGGGTGTGTGTTCAAGGGCATGTTAGTGTCAGAGTTCAGGAGTGCTTATGTCTGTGTGTATATCAGTGTGTGTGAGTATATGTGGGAGATGTAGGTGCATGAGTGTGAGTGTTTCTATGTGTGTCTGTGTGCGTAATGGGGTGTGACTCTATGTGTTAAGGTCTCTGTGAGTGACTGTGTGTTTGAGTGTGTGTCAGTGTGTGTGAGTTTGTGTATGACTGTGTGAGTGTGAGTTTGCACATGTGTGAGGGACTTTATTTGAGTGTGTGTCAATATGTTTGTGTGAGAGTGTATATGTGTATGGGCGTGAGTGTGTGTGAGAGGTTTTGTGAATTTGTGTGGGAGTGCCAGATGTGTGAATGTGTGGGAGTGGGTGTTTGTGGGTGTGTATAAGAACTGTTGCGAGATTGTGTGATATTGAGTGTGTGTTTGGGTGTCTATGTGGTTTCATGCATGTGTGTGGGACTGAACGTGCGGGTCTGGGCGTGTGTCTGTGTGAGTGTGTGAGTGGAATGGGGTGAAATATGATGCAACAAAGGTTCCTGAGAGGTTTGAAAGCGATATTGGCCTTCTCTGATGGAACGGAAAGCCATAGAACGTGGTGGGAGGCTACAGATAGAAGAGCAATGTTGTGGAACGGACTGTAATGCAGTGTATTGTGATGCAATAGATGGTGCCTGTGTGTTATGGAAAAGAATGGATCGTTCTTTGATGGAATGAAACGCAGTAGAACGTGGTGGATTGTTGCGGAATGGAGTGGAATGTTGCGATGTGGAGTGCAATGCAGTGCATTGTGACGCAAGGGAGGGAAACCGAGCGGTTTGGACACGAAGGGAGCCTTCTTTCCAGGAATGGAAGGCAGTAAAAGGTGAAAGATTGTCAGGTACTGGAGTAGAATATTGTGGAGTGGAGTCGAACGGGGTGCCATTTGATGCAATAGACGGTTTCTCATTGTGTTTTAAGCGAATGGATTTATGTGCACGTGATTGTGCAGCTGTGTGTGTTTGTGTGTCTATTTTTGATAGGGATTGAGTGTGTGCATTTGTCACTGTGTGTACGGTTTTGAGAGAGGTTGCTGTGTCAGCGTGCAGGTGTGTGAGTGGCTGAGCAAGAGTGTCTGTATATGCGAGGGCGTGACCATGTTTATAAGAGGGTGATTATATAAGTGTTTAAGTGTGTGTGTGAGAGTTTGACAGCATTTGAATGTATGAGTGCGTGTGAGCATGTTACTGTGTGAGGGTCTCTGTGTAGTTTTGTAAGTGTATGTGACATTTTGTCTGAGTGCGTGAGTCTGTAAGTGTGTTGGTGTGAGTGATTGTGTGCGTGATATTGTGCGCACGTCTGTGTCTGTGCGTTTGTCAGCATTCGTGTGTGTGTCTGTGTGTGACAGTTTGTGTGTCTGTGTTTATGGAGGTGGGTGTCTGTGTGAGTGGGTGTGATACTGAATATGAGATAGTGTGAGTTTCTTCGAGTGTGAGTGTGTAAGTGTGCAAGGTGCAGTGTCTCAGTGTGTGAATGTGAAGTAAGGTCTTATGTGATTGTGTTTTATTTATTGTGAGGAGAGTTTTACACTTCAGGTGAGTGTGTAAATGTGAGAGACCATTTGTGTGAGTGGGAGTGTTACTCTGCATGTATGAGGGACAGTGTGTGTTTGTGTTTGAACGGGAGTCCACGTGAGTCTTAGATTTTATGTGTGCAGTTGTGGGAGTGTGTGCGAGAGGTGAGTGGGACTGAGTGGGTGCGACTGTGTATCTCTGGTAGAGTATGTGTATGTGTGACTGAATGTATCTGTTTGAGAGAGTGTGTGTGCACGTGTGTGTTAGTGTATAAGTGTTGATATGCCTGTGTGTTTCAGTGAGGGTGAGTGTAAGTGTGTGTTAGTGTGTGCGTGAGTGTGTGTGTGTATGTGTGATTGACTGAATGTTTTCGAGATTATTGGAGATACTTTGAGTGTGTGTGAGTGTGTGACTTTGTGAGTGAATGTGTGCGTGAGGGTGCACACGTGTGAGGGACTTGGTGTGAGTGTGAAACTGTGCATGTGTCAGCATGCATATGTGTGTGTGATGGTGGGTGTATGAGTGTGAATGACTGAGTGTGTAGGGCCATGAATGGGACTGAGTGTTTGTGAGTGTGTATACAAGTCTGTTGCGTGATTGTGTGTGATTGTGTTATTCTGTGTGTGTGTGGTTCGGTGGTTTTCTGTGTGTGTGGGCCTGTGCATGTGTGTGTGTGTGTGCGACTGAGTGAGAGAGTGCTTGCTTGTGCGTGTGTCTTTGTGTTGTGTCAGTGTGAGTGTTTGAGGGGAATGGGGTGAAATATGATGCCTCCAATGTTGCGATGGTTTGTGACATTTTGTGTGAGTGGGAGTGTTGGAGTGCGAGAGAGTGCGTGATTGCGTGTGAGCCTGTGAGTGTGTGTATGTGTTTGTGAGTGTGTGTGATGGTGACATTGCGTGAGGGTGCATTTGTGTCTGCATACGTGTAAGTGTGCTTTGGACATGTGTGAATGTATGTAGGTCTATGTGTGAGTGTGTGTGTTTGTGGATATGTGATGGTGTGGGTCACTGTGAGTGTGCAGGTGAGCAAGGTGCTGTGCGAGCGTGTGTCAGAGTGTGAAGGGCGTTCGTATGTGACTGTGTGAGATAGTATGAGCAGGTGTGTTTTAGTGTTATGTGTGTGTGTTTGTGAGAGATTAGCTGTGTGAGTGGGAGTGTTACTCTGAGTGTATGTGTGACTGTGTGTTTGGGTATGTAAGAATGCGTGTGAGTGTGTTTTAGTTTGTGAGTGTGCAGGTTTAGGAGCGTGTGTGCATGAGATGTGCGACTGTATGATTGTGCGTCATTCTGCATATGTATGTGCCTGGTTGTGAATGTGTGAGCATGTGTGAGTGAATGTGTGATTTTGGGTGTGTGTTCAAGGGCATGTTAGTGTCAGAGTTCAGGAGTGCTTATGTCTGTGTGTATATCAGTGTGTGTGAGTATATGTGGGAGATGTAGGTGCATGAGTGTGAGTGTTTCTATGTGTGTCTGTGTGCGTAATGGGGTGTGACTCTATGTGTTAAGGTCTCTGTGAGTGACTGTGTGTTTGAGTGTGTGTCAGTGTGTGTGAGTTTGTGTATGACTGTGTGAGTGTGAGTTTGCACATGTGTGAGGGACTTTATTTGAGTGTGTGTCAATATGTTTGTGTGAGAGTGTATATGTGTATGGGCGTGAGTGTGTGTGAGAGGTTTTGTGAATTTGTGTGGGAGTGCCAGATGTGTGAATGTGTGGGAGTGGGTGTTTGTGGGTGTGTATAAGAACTGTTGCGAGATTGTGTGATATTGAGTGTGTGTTTGGGTGTCTATGTGGTTTCATGCATGTGTGTGGGACTGAACGTGCGGGTCTGGGCGTGTGTCTGTGTGAGTGTGTGAGTGGAATGGGGTGAAATATGATGCAACAAAGGTTCCTGAGAGGTTTGAAAGCGATATTGGCCTTCTCTGATGGAACGGAAAGCCATAGAACGTGGTGGGAGCCTACAGACAGAAGAGCAATGTTGTGGAACGGACTGTAATGCAGTGTATTGTGATGCAATAGATGGTGCCTGTGTGTTATGGAAAAGAATGGATCGTTCTTTGATGGAATGAAACGCAGTAGAACGTGGTGGATTGTTGCGGAATGGAGTGGAATGTTGCGATGTGGAGTGCAATGCAGTGCATTGTGACGCAAGGGAGGGAAACCGAGCGGTTTGGACACGAAGGGAGCCTTCTTTCCAGGAATGGAAGGCAGTAAAAGGTGAAAGATTGTCAGGTACTGGAGTAGAATATTGTGGAGTGGAGTCGAACGGGGTGCCATTTGATGCAATAGACGGTTTCTCATTGTGTTTTAAGCGAATGGATTTATGTGCACGTGATTGTGCAGCTGTGTGTGTTTGTGTGTCTATTTTTGATAGGGATTGAGTGTGTGCATTTGTCACTGTGTGTACGGTTTTGAGAGAGGTTGCTGTGTCAGCGTGCAGGTGTGTGAGTGGCTGAGCAAGAGTGTCTGTATATGCGAGGGCGTGACCATGTTTATAAGAGGGTGATTATATAAGTGTTTAAGTGTGTGTGTGAGAGTTTGACAGCATTTGAATGTATGAGTGCGTGTGAGCATGTTACTGTGTGAGGGTCTCTGTGTAGTTTTGTAAGTGTATGTGACATTTTGTCTGAGTGCGTGAGTCTGTAAGTGTGTTGGTGTGAGTGATTGTGTGCGTGATATTGTGCGCACGTCTGTGTCTGTGCGTTTGTCAGCATTCGTGTGTGTGTCTGTGTGTGACAGTTTGTGTGTCTGTGTTTATGGAGGTGTGTGTCTGTGTGAGTGGGTGTGATACTGAATATGAGATAGTGTGAGTTTCTTCGAGTGTGAGTGTGTAAGTGTGCAAGGTGCAGTGTCTCAGTGTGTGAATGTGAAGTAAGGTCTTATGTGATTGTGTTTTATTTATTGTGAGGAGAGATTTACTCTTCAGGTGAGTGTGTAAATGTGAGAGACCATTTGTGTGAGTGGGAGTGTTACTCTGCATGTATGAGGGACAGTGTGTGTTTGTGTTTGAACGGGAGTCCACGTGAGTCTTAGATTTTATGTGTGCAGTTGTGGGAGTGTGTGCGAGAGGTGAGTGGGACTGAGTGGGTGCGACTGTGTATCTCTGGTAGAGTATGTGTATGTGTGACTGAATGTATCTGTTTGAGAGAGTGTGTGTGCACGTGTGTGTTAGTGTATAAGTGTTGATATGCCTGTGTGTTTCAGTGAGGGTGAGTGTAAGTGTGTGTTAGTGTGTGCGTGAGTGTGTGTGTGTATGTGTGATTGACTGAATGTTTTCGAGATTATTGGAGATACTTTGAGTGTGTGTGAGTGTGTTACTTTGTGTGTGAATGTGTGCGTGAGGGTGCACACGTGTGAGGGACTTGGTGTGAGTGTGAAACTGTGCATGTGTCAGCATGCATATGTGTGTGTGATGGTGGGTGTATGAGTGTGAATGACTGAGTGTGTAGGGCCATGAATGGGACTGAGTGTTTGTGAGTGTGTATACAAGTCTGTTGCGTGATTGTGTGTGATTGTGTTATTCTGTGTGTGTGTGGTTCGGTGGTTTTCTGTGTGTGTGTGTGCGACTGAGTGAGAGAGTGCTTGCTTGTGCGTGTGTCTTTGTGTTGTGTCAGTGTGAGTGTTTGAGGGGAATGGGGTGAAATATGATGCCTCCAATGTTGCGATGGTTTGTGACATTTTGTGTGAGTGGGAGTGTTGGAGTGCGAGAGAGTGCGTGATTGCGTGTGAGCCTGTGAGTGTGTGTATGTGTTTGTGAGTGTGTGTGATGGTGACATTGCGTGAGGGTGCATTTGTGTCTGCATACGTGTAAGTGTGCTTTGGACATGTGTGAATGTATGTAGGTCTATGTGTGAGTGTGTGTGTTTGTGGATATGTGATGGTGTGGGTCACTGTGAGTGTGCAGGTGAGCAAGGTGCTGTGCGAGCGTGTGTCAGAGTGTGAAGGGCGTTCGTGTGTGACTGTGTGAGATAGTATGAGCAGGTGTGTTTTAGTGTTATGTGTGTGTGTTTGTGAGAGATTAGCTGTGTGAGTGGGAGTGTTACTCTGAGTGTATGTGTGACTGTGTGTTTGGGTATGTAAGAATGCGTGTGAGTGTGTTTTAGTTTGTGAGTGTGCAGGTTTAGGAGCGTGTGTGCATGAGATGTGCGACTGTATGATTGTGCGTCATTCTGCATATGTATGTGCCTGGTTGTGAATGTGTGAGCATGTGTGAGTGAATGTGTGATTTTGGGTGTGTGTTCAAGGGCATGTTAGTGTCAGAGTTCAGGAGTGCTTATGTCTGTGTGTATATCAGTGTGTGTGAGTATATGTGGGAGATGTAGGTGCATGAGTGTGAGTGTTTCTATGTGTGTCTGTGTGCGTAATGGGGTGTGACTCTATGTGTTAAGGTCTCTGTGAGTGACTGTGTGTTTGAGTGTGTGTCAGTGTGTGTGAGTTTGTGTATGACTGTGTGAGTGTGAGTTTGCACATGTGTGAGGGACTTTATTTGAGTGTGTGTCAATATGTTTGTGTGAGAGTGTATATGTGTATGGGCGTGAGTGTGTGTGAGAGGTTTTGTGAATTTGTGTGGGAGTGCCAGATGTGTGAATGTGTGGGAGTGGGTGTTTGTGGGTGTGTATAAGAACTGTTGCGAGATTGTGTGATATTGAGTGTGTGTTTGGGTGTCTATGTGGTTTCATGCATGTGTGTGGGACTGAACGTGCGGGTCTGGGCGTGTGTCTGTGTGAGTGTGTGAGTGGAATGGGGTGAAATATGATGCAACAAAGGTTCCTGAGAGGTTTGAAAGCGATATTGGCCTTCTCTGATGGAACGGAAAGCCATAGAACGTGGTGGGAGGCTACAGATAGAAGAGCAAAGTTGTGGAACGGACTGTAATGCAGTGTATTGTGATGCAATAGATGGTGCCTGTGTGTTATGGAAAAGAATGGATCCTTCTTTGATGGAATGAAACGCAGTAGAACGTGGTGGATTGTTGCGGAATGGAGTGGAATGTTGCGATGTGGAGTGCAATGCAGTGCATTGTGACGCAAGGGAGGGAAACCGAGCGGTTTGGACACGAAGGGAGCCTTCTTTCCAGGAATGGAAGGCAGTAAAAGGTGAAAGATTGTCAGGTACTGGAGTAGAATATTGTGGAGTGGAGTCGAACGGGGTGCCATTTGATGCAATAGACGGTTTCTCATTGTGTTTTAAGCGAATGGATTTATGTGCACGTGATTGTGCAGCTGTGTGTGTTTGTGTGTCTATTTTTGATAGGGATTGAGTGTGTGCATTTGTCACTGTGTGTACGGTTTTGAGAGAGGTTGCTGTGTCAGCGTGCAGGTGTGTGAGTGGCTGAGCAAGAGTGTCTGTATATGCGAGGGCGTGACCATGTTTATAAGAGGGTGATTATATAAGTGTTTAAGTGTGTGTGTGAGAGTTTGACAGCATTTGAATGTATGAGTGCGTGTGAGCATGTTACTGTGTGAGGGTCTCTGTGTAGTTTTGTAAGTGTATGTGACATTTTGTCTGAGTGCGTGAGTCTGTAAGTGTGTTGGTGTGAGTGATTGTGTGCGTGATATTGTGCGCACGTCTGTGTCTGTGCGTTTGTCAGCATTCGTGTGTGTGTCTGTGTGTGACAGTTTGTGTGTCTGTGTTTATGGAGGTGGGTGTCTGTGTGAGTGGGTGTGATACTGAATATGAGATAGTGTGAGTTTCTTCGAGTGTGAGTGTGTAAGTGTGCAAGGTGCAGTGTCTCAGTGTGTGAATGTGAAGTAAGGTCTTATGTGATTGTGTTTTATTTATTGTGAGGAGAGTTTTACTCTTCAGGTGAGTGTGTAAATGTGAGAGACCATTTGTGTGAGTGGGAGTGTTACTCTGCATGTATGAGGGACAGTGTGTGTTTGTGTTTGAACGGGAGTCCACGTGAGTCTTAGATTTTATGTGTGCAGTTGTGGGAGTGTGTGCGAGAGGTGAGTGGGACTGAGTGGCTGCGACTGTGTATCTTTGTTAGAGTATGTGTATGTGTGACTGAATGTATCTGTTTGAGAGAGTGTGTGTGCACGTGTGTGTTAGTGTATAAGTGTTGATATGCCTGTGTGTTTCAGTGAGGGTGAGTGTAACTGTGTGTTAGTGTGTGCGTGAGTGTGTGTGTGTATGTGTGATTGACTGAATGTTTTCGAGATTATTGGAGATACTTTGAGTGTGTGTGAGTGTGTGACTTTGTGTGTGAATGTGTGCGTGAGGGTGCACACGTGTGAGGGACTTGGTGTGAGTGTGAAACTGTGCATGTGTCAGCATGCATATGTGTGTGTGATGGTGGGTGTATGAGTGTGAATGACTGAGTGTGTAGGGCCATGAATGGGACTGAGTGTTTGTGAGTGTGTATACAAGTCTGTTGCGTGATTGTGTGTGATTGTGTTATTCTGTGTGTGTGTGGTTCGGTGGTTTTCTGTGTGTGTGGGCCTGTGCATGTGTGTGTGTGTGTGCGACTGAGTGAGAGAGTGCTTGCTTGTGCGTGTGTCTTTGTGTTGTGTCAGTGTGAGTGTTTGAGGGGAATGTTGTGAAATATGATGCCTCCAATGTTGCGATGGTTTGTGACATTTTGTGTGAGTGGGAGTGTTGGAGTGCGAGAGAGTGCGTGATTGCGTGTGAGCCTGTGAGTGTGTGTATGTGTTTGTGAGTGTGTGTGATGGTGACATTGCGTGAGGGTGCATTTGTGTCTGCATACGTGTAAGTGTGCTTTGGACATGTGTGAATGTATGTAGGTCTATGTGTGAGTGTGTGTGTTTGTGGATATGTGATGGTGTGGGTCACTGTGAGTGTGCAGGTGAGCAAGGTGCTGTGCGAGCGTGTGTCAGAGTGTGAAGGGCGTTCGTGTGTGACTGTGTGAGATAGTATGAGCAGGTGTGTTTTAGTGTTATGTGTGTGTGTTTGTGAGAGATTAGCTGTGTGAGTGGGAGTGTTACTCTGAGTGTATGTGTGACTGTGTGTTTGGGTATGTAAGAATGCGTGTGAGTGTGTTTTAGTTTGTGAGTGTGCAGGTTTAGGAGCGTGTGTGCATGAGATGTGCGACTGTATGATTGTGCGTCATTCTGCATATGTATGTGCCTGGTTGTGAATGTGTGAGCATGTGTGAGTGAATGTGTGATTTTGGGTGTGTGTTCAAGGGCATGTTAGTGTCAGAGTTCAGGAGTGCTTATGTCTGTGTGTATATCAGTGTGTGTGAGTATATGTGGGAGATGTAGGTGCATGAGTGTGAGTGTTTCTATGTGTGTCTGTGTGCGTAATGGGGTGTGACTCTATGTGTTAAGGTCTCTGTGAGTGACTGTGTGTTTGAGTGTGTGTCAGTGTGTGTGAGTTTGTGTATGACTGTGTGAGTGTGAGTTTGCACATGTGTGAGGGACTTTATTTGAGTGTGTGTCAATATGTTTGTGTGAGAGTGTATATGTGTATGGGCGTGAGTGTGTGTGAGAGGTTTTGTGAATTTGTGTGGGAGTGCCAGATGTGTGAATGTGTGGGAGTGGGTGTTTGTGGGTGTGTATAAGAACTGTTGCGAGATTGTGTGATATTGAGTGTGTGTTTGGGTGTCTATGTGGTTTCATGCATGTGTGTGGGACTGAACGTGCGGGTCTGGGCGTGTGTCTGTGTGAGTGTGTGAGTGGAATGGGGTGAAATATGATGCAACAAAGGTTCCTGAGAGGTTTGAAAGCGATATTGGCCTTCTCTGATGGAACGGAAAGCCATAGAACGTGGTGGGAGGCTACAGATAGAAGAGCAAAGTTGTGGAACGGACTGTAATGCAGTGTATTGTGATGCAATAGATGGTGCCTGTGTGTTATGGAAAAGAATGGATCCTTCTTTGATGGAATGAAACGCAGTAGAACGTGGTGGATTGTTGCGGAATGGAGTGGAATGTTGCGATGTGGAGTGCAATGCAGTGCATTGTGACGCAAGGGAGGGAAACCGAGCGGTTTGGACACGAAGGGAGCCTTCTTTCCAGGAATGGAAGGCAGTAAAAGGTGAAAGATTGTCAGGTACTGGAGTAGAATATTGTGGAGTGGAGTCGAACGGGGTGCCATTTGATGCAATAGACGGTTTCTCATTGTGTTTTAAGCGAATGGATTTATGTGCACGTGATTGTGCAGCTGTGTGTGTTTGTGTGTCTATTTTTGATAGGGATTGAGTGTGTGCATTTGTCACTGTGTGTACGGTTTTGAGAGAGGTTGCTGTGTCAGCGTGCAGGTGTGTGAGTGGCTGAGCAAGAGTGTCTGTATATGCGAGGGCGTGACCATGTTTATAAGAGGGTGATTATATAAGTGTTTAAGTGTGTGTGTGAGAGTTTGACAGCATTTGAATGTATGAGTGCGTGTGAGCATGTTACTGTGTGAGGGTCTCTGTGTAGTTTTGTAAGTGTATGTGACATTTTGTCTGAGTGCGTGAGTCTGTAAGTGTGTTGGTGTGAGTGATTGTGTGCGTGATATTGTGCGCACGTCTGTGTCTGTGCGTTTGTCAGCATTCGTGTGTGTGTCTGTGTGTGACAGTTTGTGTGTCTGTGTTTATGGAGGTGGGTGTCTGTGTGAGTGGGTGTGATACTGAATATGAGATAGTGTGAGTTTCTTCGAGTGTGAGTGTGTAAGTGTGCAAGGTGCAGTGTCTCAGTGTGTGAATGTGAAGTAAGGTCTTATGTGATTGTGTTTTATTTATTGTGAGGAGAGTTTTACTCTTCAGGTGAGTGTGTAAATGTGAGAGACCATTTGTGTGAGTGGGAGTGTTACTCTGCATGTATGAGGGACAGTGTGTGTTTGTGTTTGAACGGGAGTCCACGTGAGTCTTAGATTTTATGTGTGCAGTTGTGGGAGTGTGTGCGAGAGGTGAGTGGGACTGAGTGGCTGCGACTGTGTATCTTTGTTAGAGTATGTGTATGTGTGACTGAATGTATCTGTTTGAGAGAGTGTGTGTGCACGTGTGTGTTAGTGTATAAGTGTTGATATGCCTGTGTGTTTCAGTGAGGGTGAGTGTAACTGTGTGTTAGTGTGTGCGTGAGTGTGTGTGTGTATGTGTGATTGACTGAATGTTTTCGAGATTATTGGAGATACTTTGAGTGTGTGTGAGTGTGTGACTTTGTGTGTGAATGTGTGCGTGAGGGTGCACACGTGTGAGGGACTTGGTGTGAGTGTGAAACTGTGCATGTGTCAGCATGCATATGTGTGTGTGATGGTGGGTGTATGAGTGTGAATGACTGAGTGTGTAGGGCCATGAATGGGACTGAGTGTTTGTGAGTGTGTATACAAGTCTGTTGCGTGATTGTGTGTGATTGTGTTATTCTGTGTGTGTGTGGTTCGGTGGTTTTCTGTGTGTGTGGGCCTGTGCATGTGTGTGTGTGTGTGCGACTGAGTGAGAGAGTGCTTGCTTGTGCGTGTGTCTTTGTGTTGTGTCAGTGTGAGTGTTTGAGGGGAATGTTGTGAAATATGATGCCTCCAATGTTGCGATGGTTTGTGACATTTTGTGTGAGTGGGAGTGTTGGAGTGCGAGAGAGTGCGTGATTGCGTGTGAGCCTGTGAGTGTGTGTATGTGTTTGTGAGTGTGTGTGATGGTGACATTGCGTGAGGGTGCATTTGTGTCTGCATACGTGTAAGTGTGCTTTGGACATGTGTGAATGTATGTAGGTCTATGTGTGAGTGTGTGTGTTTGTGGATATGTGATGGTGTGGGTCACTGTGAGTGTGCAGGTGAGCAAGGTGCTGTGCGAGCGTGTGTCAGAGTGTGAAGGGCGTTCGTATGTGACTGTGTGAGATAGTATGAGCAGGTGTGTTTTAGTGTTATGTGTGTGTGTTTGTGAGAGATTAGCTGTGTGAGTGGGAGTGTTACTCTGAGTGTATGTGTGACTGTGTGTTTGGGTATGTAAGAATGCGTGTGAGTGTGTTTTAGTTTGTGAGTGTGCAGGTTTAGGAGCGTGTGTGCATGAGATGTGCGACTGTATGATTGTGCGTCATTCTGCATATGTATGTGCCTGGTTGTGAATGTGTGAGCATGTGTGAGTGAATGTGTGATTTTGGGTGTGTGTTCAAGGGCATGTTAGTGTCAGAGTTCAGGAGTGCTTATGTCTGTGTGTATATCAGTGTGTGTGAGTATATGTGGGAGATGTAGGTGCATGAGTGTGAGTGTTTCTATGTGTGTCTGTGTGCGTAATGGGGTGTGACTCTATGTGTTAAGGTCTCTGTGAGTGACTGTGTGTTTGAGTGTGTGTCAGTGTGTGTGAGTTTGTGTATGACTGTGTGAGTGTGAGTTTGCACATGTGTGAGGGACTTTATTTGAGTGTGTGTCAATATGTTTGTGTGAGAGTGTATATGTGTATGGGCGTGAGTGTGTGTGAGAGGTTTTGTGAATTTGTGTGGGAGTGCCAGATGTGTGAATGTGTGGGAGTGGGTGTTTGTGGGTGTGTATAAGAACTGTTGCGAGATTGTGTGATATTGAGTGTGTGTTTGGGTGTCTATGTGGTTTCATGCATGTGTGTGGGACTGAACGTGCGGGTCTGGGCGTGTGTCTGTGTGAGTGTGTGAGTGGAATGGGGTGAAATATGATGCAACAAAGGTTCCTGAGAGGTTTGAAAGCGATATTGGCCTTCTCTGATGGAACGGAAAGCCATAGAACGTGGTGGGAGGCTACAGATAGAAGAGCAATGTTGTGGAACGGACTGTAATGCAGTGTATTGTGATGCAATAGATGGTGCCTGTGTGTTATGGAAAAGAATGGATCCTTCTTTGATGGAATGAAACGCAGTAGAACGTGGTGGATTGTTGCGGAATGGAGTGGAATGTTGCGATGTGGAGTGCAATGCAGTGCATTGTGACGCAAGGGAGGGAAACCGAGCGGTTTGGACACGAAGGGAGCCTTCTTTCCAGGAATGGAAGGCAGTAAAAGGTGAAAGATTGTCAGGTACTGGAGTAGAATATTGTGGAGTGGAGTCGAACGGGGTGCCATTTGATGCAATAGACGGTTTCTCATTGTGTTTTAAGCGAATGGATTTATGTGCACGTGATTGTGCAGCTGTGTGTGTTTGTGTGTCTATTTTTGATAGGGATTGAGTGTGTGCATTTGTCACTGTGTGTACGGTTTTGAGAGAGGTTGCTGTGTCAGCGTGCAGGTGTGTGAGTGGCTGAGCAAGAGTGTCTGTATATGCGAGGGCGTGACCATGTTTATAAGAGGGTGATTATATAAGTGTTTAAGTGTGTGTGTGAGAGTTTGACAGCATTTGAATGTATGAGTGCGTGTGAGCATGTTACTGTGTGAGGGTCTCTGTGTAGTTTTGTAAGTGTATGTGACATTTTGTCTGAGTGCGTGAGTCTGTAAGTGTGTTGGTGTGAGTGATTGTGTGCGTGATATTGTGCGCACGTCTGTGTCTGTGCGTTTGTCAGCATTCGTGTGTGTGTCTGTGTGTGACAGTTTGTGTGTCTGTGTTTATGGAGGTGGGTGTCTGTGTGAGTGGGTGTGATACTGAATATGAGATAGTGTGAGTTTCTTCGAGTGTGAGTGTGTAAGTGTGCAAGGTGCAGTGTCTCAGTGTGTGAATGTGAAGTAAGGTCTTATGTGATTGTGTTTTATTTATTGTGAGGAGAGTTTTACTCTTCAGGTGAGTGTGTAAATGTGAGAGACCATTTGTGTGAGTGGGAGTGTTACTCTGCATGTATGAGGGACAGTGTGTGTTTGTGTTTGAACGGGAGTCCATGTGAGTCTTAGATTTTATGTGTGCAGTTGTGGGAGTGTGTGCGAGAGGTGAGTGGGACTGAGTGGGTGCGACTGTGTATCTCTGGTAGAGTATGTGTATGTGTGACTGAATGTATCTGTTTGAGAGAGTGTGTGTGCACGTGTGTGTTAGTGTATAAGTGTTGATATGCCTGTGTGTTTCAGTGAGGGTGAGTGTAAGTGTGTGTTAGTGTGTGCGTGAGTGTGTGTGTGTATGTGTGATTGACTGAATGTTTTCGAGATTATTGGAGATACTTTGAGTGTGTGTGAGTGTGTGACTTTGTGTGTGAATGTGTGCGTGAGGGTGCACACGTGTGAGGGACTTGGTGTGAGTGTGAAACTGTGCATGTGTCAGCATGCATATGTGTGTGTGATGGTGGGTGTATGAGTGTGAATGACTGAGTGTGTAGGGCCATGAATGGGACTGAGTGTTTGTGAGTGTGTATACAAGTCTGTTGCGTGATTGTGTGTGATTGTGTTATTCTGTGTGTGTGTGGTTCGGTGGTTTTCTGTGTGTGTGGGCCTGTGCATGTGTGTGTGTGTGTGCGACTGAGTGAGAGAGTGCTTGCTTGTGCGTGTGTCTTTGTGTTGTGTCAGTGTGAGTGTTTGAGGGGAATGTTGTGAAATATGATGCCTCCAATGTTGCGATGGTTTGTGACATTTTGTGTGAGTGGGAGTGTTGGAGTGCGAGAGAGTGCGTGATTGCGTGTGAGCCTGTGAGTGTGTGTATGTGTTTGTGAGTGTGTGTGATGGTGACATTGCGTGAGGGTGCATTTGTGTCTGCATACGTGTAAGTGTGCTTTGGACATGTGTGAATGTATGTAGGTCTATGTGTGAGTGTGTGTGTTTGTGGATATGTGATGGTGTGGGTCACTGTGAGTGTGCAGGTGAGCAAGGTGCTGTGCGAGCGTGTGTCAGAGTGTGAAGGGCGTTCGTGTGTGACTGTGTGAGATAGTATGAGCAGGTGTGTTTTAGTGTTATGTGTGTGTGTTTGTGAGAGATTAGCTGTGTGAGTGGGAGTGTTACTCTGAGTGTATGTGTGACTGTGTGTTTGGGTATGTAAGAATGCGTGTGAGTGTGTTTTAGTTTGTGAGTGTGCAGGTTTAGGAGCGTGTGTGCATGAGATGTGCGACTGTATGATTGTGCGTCATTCTGCATATGTATGTGCCTGGTTGTGAATGTGTGAGCATGTGTGAGTGAATGTGTGATTTTGGGTGTGTGTTCAAGGGCATGTTAGTGTCAGAGTTCAGGAGTGCTTATGTCTGTGTGTATATCAGTGTGTGTGAGTATATGTGGGAGATGTAGGTGCATGAGTGTGAGTGTTTCTATGTGTGTCTGTGTGCGTAATGGGGTGTGACTCTATGTGTTAAGGTCTCTGTGAGTGACTGTGTGTTTGAGTGTGTGTCAGTGTGTGTGAGTTTGTGTATGACTGTGTGAGTGTGAGTTTGCACATGTGTGAGGGACTTTATTTGAGTGTGTGTCAATATGTTTGTGTGAGAGTGTATATGTGTATGGGCGTGAGTGTGTGTGAGAGGTTTTGTGAATTTGTGTGGGAGTGCCAGATGTGTGAATGTGTGGGAGTGGGTGTTTGTGGGTGTGTATAAGAACTGTTGCGAGATTGTGTGATATTGAGTGTGTGTTTGGGTGTCTATGTGGTTTCATGCATGTGTGTGGGACTGAACGTGCGGGTCTGGGCGTGTGTCTGTGTGAGTGTGTGAGTGGAATGGGGTGAAATATGATGCAACAAAGGTTCCTGAGAGGTTTGAAAGCGATATTGGCCTTCTCTGATGGAACGGAAAGCCATAGAACGTGGTGGGAGGCTACAGATAGAAGAGCAAAGTTGTGGAACGGACTGTAATGCAGTGTATTGTGATGCAATAGATGGTGCCTGTGTGTTATGGAAAAGAATGGATCCTTCTTTGATGGAATGAAACGCAGTAGAACGTGGTGGATTGTTGCGGAATGGAGTGGAATGTTGCGATGTGGAGTGCAATGCAGTGCATTGTGACGCAAGGGAGGGAAACCGAGCGGTTTGGACACGAAGGGAGCCTTCTTTCCAGGAATGGAAGGCAGTAAAAGGTGAAAGATTGTCAGGTACTGGAGTAGAATATTGTGGAGTGGAGTCGAACGGGGTGCCATTTGATGCAATAGACGGTTTCTCATTGTGTTTTAAGCGAATGGATTTATGTGCACGTGATTGTGCAGCTGTGTGTGTTTGTGTGTCTATTTTTGATAGGGATTGAGTGTGTGCATTTGTCACTGTGTGTACGGTTTTGAGAGAGGTTGCTGTGTCAGCGTGCAGGTGTGTGAGTGGCTGAGCAAGAGTGTCTGTATATGCGAGGGCGTGACCATGTTTATAAGAGGGTGATTATATAAGTGTTTAAGTGTGTGTGTGAGAGTTTGACAGCATTTGAATGTATGAGTGCGTGTGAGCATGTTACTGTGTGAGGGTCTCTGTGTAGTTTTGTAAGTGTATGTGACATTTTGTCTGAGTGCGTGAGTCTGTAAGTGTGTTGGTGTGAGTGATTGTGTGCGTGATATTGTGCGCACGTCTGTGTCTGTGCGTTTGTCAGCATTCGTGTGTGTGTCTGTGTGTGACAGTTTGTGTGTCTGTGTTTATGGAGGTGGGTGTCTGTGTGAGTGGGTGTGATACTGAATATGAGATAGTGTGAGTTTCTTCGAGTGTGAGTGTGTAAGTGTGCAAGGTGCAGTGTCTCAGTGTGTGAATGTGAAGTAAGGTCTTATGTGATTGTGTTTTATTTATTGTGAGGAGAGTTTTACTCTTCAGGTGAGTGTGTAAATGTGAGAGACCATTTGTGTGAGTGGGAGTGTTACTCTGCATGTATGAGGGACAGTGTGTGTTTGTGTTTGAACGGGAGTCCACGTGAGTCTTAGATTTTATGTGTGCAGTTGTGGGAGTGTGTGCGAGAGGTGAGTGGGACTGAGTGGCTGCGACTGTGTATCTTTGTTAGAGTATGTGTATGTGTGACTGAATGTATCTGTTTGAGAGAGTGTGTGTGCACGTGTGTGTTAGTGTATAAGTGTTGATATGCCTGTGTGTTTCAGTGAGGGTGAGTGTAACTGTGTGTTAGTGTGTGCGTGAGTGTGTGTGTGTATGTGTGATTGACTGAATGTTTTCGAGATTATTGGAGATACTTTGAGTGTGTGTGAGTGTGTGACTTTGTGTGTGAATGTGTGCGTGAGGGTGCACACGTGTGAGGGACTTGGTGTGAGTGTGAAACTGTGCATGTGTCAGCATGCATATGTGTGTGTGATGGTGGGTGTATGAGTGTGAATGACTGAGTGTGTAGGGCCATGAATGGGACTGAGTGTTTGTGAGTGTGTATACAAGTCTGTTGCGTGATTGTGTGTGATTGTGTTATTCTGTGTGTGTGTGGTTCGGTGGTTTTCTGTGTGTGTGGGCCTGTGCATGTGTGTGTGTGTGTGCGACTGAGTGAGAGAGTGCTTGCTTGTGCGTGTGTCTTTGTGTTGTGTCAGTGTGAGTGTTTGAGGGGAATGTTGTGAAATATGATGCCTCCAATGTTGCGATGGTTTGTGACATTTTGTGTGAGTGGGAGTGTTGGAGTGCGAGAGAGTGCGTGATTGCGTGTGAGCCTGTGAGTGTGTGTATGTGTTTGTGAGTGTGTGTGATGGTGACATTGCGTGAGGGTGCATTTGTGTCTGCATACGTGTAAGTGTGCTTTGGACATGTGTGAATGTATGTAGGTCTATGTGTGAGTGTGTGTGTTTGTGGATATGTGATGGTGTGGGTCACTGTGAGTGTGCAGGTGAGCAAGGTGCTGTGCGAGCGTGTGTCAGAGTGTGAAGGGCGTTCGTATGTGACTGTGTGAGATAGTATGAGCAGGTGTGTTTTAGTGTTATGTGTGTGTGTTTGTGAGAGATTAGCTGTGTGAGTGGGAGTGTTACTCTGAGTGTATGTGTGACTGTGTGTTTGGGTATGTAAGAATGCGTGTGAGTGTGTTTTAGTTTGTGAGTGTGCAGGTTTAGGAGCGTGTGTGCATGAGATGTGCGACTGTATGATTGTGCGTCATTCTGCATATGTATGTGCCTGGTTGTGAATGTGTGAGCATGTGTGAGTGAATGTGTGATTTTGGGTGTGTGTTCAAGGGCATGTTAGTGTCAGAGTTCAGGAGTGCTTATGTCTGTGTGTATATCAGTGTGTGTGAGTATATGTGGGAGATGTAGGTGCATGAGTGTGAGTGTTTCTATGTGTGTCTGTGTGCGTAATGGGGTGTGACTCTATGTGTTAAGGTCTCTGTGAGTGACTGTGTGTTTGAGTGTGTGTCAGTGTGTGTGAGTTTGTGTATGACTGTGTGAGTGTGAGTTTGCACATGTGTGAGGGACTTTATTTGAGTGTGTGTCAATATGTTTGTGTGAGAGTGTATATGTGTATGGGCGTGAGTGTGTGTGAGAGGTTTTGTGAATTTGTGTGGGAGTGCCAGATGTGTGAATGTGTGGGAGTGGGTGTTTGTGGGTGTGTATAAGAACTGTTGCGAGATTGTGTGATATTGAGTGTGTGTTTGGGTGTCTATGTGGTTTCATGCATGTGTGTGGGACTGAACGTGCGGGTCTGGGCGTGTGTCTGTGTGAGTGTGTGAGTGGAATGGGGTGAAATATGATGCAACAAAGGTTCCTGAGAGGTTTGAAAGCGATATTGGCCTTCTCTGATGGAACGGAAAGCCATAGAACGTGGTGGGAGGCTACAGATAGAAGAGCAATGTTGTGGAACGGACTGTAATGCAGTGTATTGTGATGCAATAGATGGTGCCTGTGTGTTATGGAAAAGAATGGATCCTTCTTTGATGGAATGAAACGCAGTAGAACGTGGTGGATTGTTGCGGAATGGAGTGGAATGTTGCGATGTGGAGTGCAATGCAGTGCATTGTGACGCAAGGGAGGGAAACCGAGCGGTTTGCACACGAAGGGAGCCTTCTTTCCAGGAATGGAAGGCAGTAAAAGGTGAAAGATTGTCAGGTACTGGAGTAGAATATTGTGGAGTGGAGTCGAACGGGGTGCCATTTGATGCAATAGACGGTTTCTCATTGTGTTTTAAGCGAATGGATTTATGTGCACGTGATTGTGCAGCTGTGTGTGTTTGTGTGTCTATTTTTGATAGGGATTGAGTGTGTGCATTTGTCACTGTGTGTACGGTTTTGAGAGAGGTTGCTGTGTCAGCGTGCAGGTGTGTGAGTGGCTGAGCAAGAGTGTCTGTATATGCGAGGGCGTGACCATGTTTATAAGAGGGTGATTATATAAGTGTTTAAGTGTGTGTGTGAGAGTTTGACAGCATTTGAATGTATGAGTGCGTGTGAGCATGTTACTGTGTGAGGGTCTCTGTGTAGTTTTGTAAGTGTATGTGACATTTTGTCTGAGTGCGTGAGTCTGTAAGTGTGTTGGTGTGAGTGATTGTGTGCGTGATATTGTGCGCACGTCTGTGTCTGTGCGTTTGTCAGCATTCGTGTGTGTGTCTGTGTGTGACAGTTTGTGTGTCTGTGTTTATGGAGGTGGGTGTCTGTGTGAGTGGGTGTGATACTGAATATGAGATAGTGTGAGTTTCTTCGAGTGTGAGTGTGTAAGTGTGCAAGGTGCAGTGTCTCAGTGTGTGAATGTGAAGTAAGGTCTTATGTGATTGTGTTTTATTTATTGTGAGGAGAGTTTTACTCTTCAGGTGAGTGTGTAAATGTGAGAGACCATTTGTGTGAGTGGGAGTGTTACTCTGCATGTATGAGGGACAGTGTGTGTTTGTGTTTGAACGGGAGTCCATGTGAGTCTTAGATTTTATGTGTGCAGTTGTGGGAGTGTGTGCGAGAGGTGAGTGGGACTGAGTGGGTGCGACTGTGTATCTCTGGTAGAGTATGTGTATGTGTGACTGAATGTATCTGTTTGAGAGAGTGTGTGTGCACGTGTGTGTTAGTGTATAAGTGTTGATATGCCTGTGTGTTTCAGTGAGGGTGAGTGTAAGTGTGTGTTAGTGTGTGCGTGAGTGTGTGTGTGTATGTGTGATTGACTGAATGTTTTCGAGATTATTGGAGATACTTTGAGTGTGTGTGAGTGTGTGACTTTGTGTGTGAATGTGTGCGTGAGGGTGCACACGTGTGAGGGACTTGGTGTGAGTGTGAAACTGTGCATGTGTCAGCATGCATATGTGTGTGTGATGGTGGGTGTATGAGTGTGAATGACTGAGTGTGTAGGGCCATGAATGGGACTGAGTGTTTGTGAGTGTGTATACAAGTCTGTTGCGTGATTGTGTGTGATTGTGTTATTCTGTGTGTGTGTGGTTCGGTGGTTTTCTGTGTGTGTGGGCCTGTGCATGTGTGTGTGTGTGTGTGCGACTGAGTGAGAGAGTGCTTGCTTGTGCGTGTGTCTTTGTGTTGTGTCAGTGTGAGTGTTTGAGGGGAATGGGGTGAAATATGATGCCTCCAATGTTGCGATGGTTTGTGACATTTTGTGTGAGTGGGAGTGTTGGAGTGCGAGAGAGTGCGTGATTGCGTGTGAGCCTGTGAGTGTGTGTATGTGTTTGTGAGTGTGTGTGATGGTGACATTGCGTGAGGGTGCATTTGTGTCTGCATACGTGTAAGTGTGCTTTGGACATGTGTGAATGTATGTAGGTCTCTGTGTGAGTGTGTGTGTTTGTGGATATGTGATGGTGTGGGTCACTGTGAGTGTGCAGGTGAGCAAGGTGCTGTGCGAGCGTGTGTCAGAGTGTGAAGGGCGTTCGTATGTGACTGTGTGAGATAGTATGAGCAGGTGTGTTTTAGTGTTATGTGTGTGTGTTTGTGAGAGATTAGCTGTGTGAGTGGGAGTGTTACTCTGAGTGTATGTGTGACTGTGTGTTTGGGTATGTAAGAATGCGTGTGAGTGTGTTTTAGTTTGTGAGTGTGAAGGTTTAGGAGCGTGTGTGCATGAGATGTGCGACTGTATGATTGTGCGTCATTCTGCATATGTATGTGCCTGGTTGTGAATGTGTGAGCATGTGTGAGTGAATGTGTGATTTTGGGTGTGTGTTCAAGGGCATGTTAGTGTCAGAGTTCAGGAGTGCTTATGTCTGTGTGTATATCAGTGTGTGTGAGTATATGTGGGAGATGTAGGTGCATGAGTGTGAGTGTTTCTATGTGTGTCTGTGTGCGTAATGGGGTGTGACTCTATGTGTTAAGGTCTCTGTGAGTGACTGTGTGTTTGAGTGTGTGTGAGTTTGTGTATGACTGTGTGAGTGTGAGTTTGCACATGTGTGAGGGACTTTATTTGAGTGTGTGTCAATATGTTTGTGTGAGAGTGTATATGTGTATGGGCGTGAGTGTGTGTGAGAGGTTTTGTGAATTTGTGTGGGAGTGCCAGATGTGTGAATGTGTGGGAGTGGGTGTTTGTGGGTGTGTATAAGAACTGTTGCGAGATTGTGTGATATTGAGTGTGTGTTTGGGTGTCTATGTGGTTTCATGCATGTGTGTGGGACTGAACGTGCGGGTCTGGGCGTGTGTCTGTGTGAGTGTGTGAGTGGAATGGGGTGAAATATGATGCAACAAAGGTTCCTGAGAGGTTTGAAAGCGATATTGGCCTTCTCTGATGGAACGGAAAGCCATAGAACGTGGTGGGAGGCTACAGATAGAAGAGCAATGTTGTGGAACGGACTGTAATGCAGTGTATTGTGATGCAATAGATGGTGCCTGTGTGTTATGGAAAAGAATGGATCCTTCTTTGATGGAATGAAACGCAGTAGAACGTGGTGGATTGTTGCGGAATGGAGTGGAATGTTGCGATGTGGAGTGCAATGCAGTGCATTGTGACGCAAGGGAGCGAAACCGAGCGGTTTGGACACGAAGGGAGCCTTCTTTCCAGGAATGGAAGGCAGTAAAAGGTGAAAGATTGTCAGGTACTGGAGTAGAATATTGTGGAGTGGAGTCGAACGGGGTGCCATTTGATGCAATAGACGGTTTCTCATTGTGTTTTAAGCGAATGGATTTATGTGCACGTGATTGTGCAGCTGTGTGTGTTTGTGTGTCTATTTTTGATAGGGATTGAGTGTGTGCATTTGTCACTGTGTGTACGGTTTTGAGAGAGGTTGCTGTGTCAGCGTGCAGGTGTGTGAGTGGCTGAGCAAGAGTGTCTGTATATGCGAGGGCGTGACCATGTTTATAAGAGGGTGATTATATAAGTGTTTAAGTGTGTGTGTGAGAGTTTGACAGCATTTGAATGTATGAGTGCGTGTGAGCATGTTACTGTGTGAGGGTCTCTGTGTAGTTTTGTAAGTGTATGTGACATTTTGTCTGAGTGCGTGAGTCTGTAAGTGTGTTGGTGTGAGTGATTGTGTGCGTGATATTGTGCGCACGTCTGTGTCTGTGCGTTTGTCAGCATTCGTGTGTGTGTCTGTGTGTGACAGTTTGTGTGTCTGTGTTTATGGAGGTGGGTGTCTGTGTGAGTGGGTGTGATACTGAATATGAGATAGTGTGAGTTTCTTCGAGTGTGAGTGTGTAAGTGTGCAAGGTGCAGTGTCTCAGTGTGTGAATGTGAAGTAAGGTCTTATGTGATTGTGTTTTATTTATTGTGAGGAGAGTTTTACTCTTCAGGTGAGTGTGTAAATGTGAGAGACCATTTGTGTGAGTGGGAGTGTTACTCTGCATGTATGAGGGACAGTGTGTGTTTGTGTTTGAACGGGAGTCCATGTGAGTCTTAGATTTTATGTGTGCAGTTGTGGGAGTGTGTGCGAGAGGTGAGTGGGACTGAGTGGGTGCGACTGTGTATCTCTGGTAGAGTATGTGTATGTGTGACTGAATGTATCTGTTTGAGAGAGTGTGTGTGCACGTGTGTGTTAGTGTATAAGTGTTGATATGCCTGTGTGTTTCAGTGAGGGTGAGTGTAAGTGTGTGTTAGTGTGTGCGTGAGTGTGTGTGTGTATGTGTGATTGACTGAATGTTTTCGAGATTATTGGAGATACTTTGAGTGTGTGTGAGTGTGTGACTTTGTGTGTGAATGTGTGCGTGAGGGTGCACACGTGTGAGGGACTTGGTGTGAGTGTGAAACTGTGCATGTGTCAGCATGCATATGTGTGTGTGATGGTGGGTGTATGAGTGTGAATGACTGAGTGTGTAGGGCCATGAATGGGACTGAGTGTTTGTGAGTGTGTATACAAGTCTGTTGCGTGATTGTGTGTGATTGTGTTATTCTGTGTGTGTGTGGTTCGGTGGTTTTCTGTGTGTGTGGGCCTGTGCATGTGTGTGTGTGTGTGTGCGACTGAGTGAGAGAGTGCTTGCTTGTGCGTGTGTCTTTGTGTTGTGTCAGTGTGAGTGTTTGAGGGGAATGGGGTGAAATATGATGCCTCCAATGTTGCGATGGTTTGTGACATTTTGTGTGAGTGGGAGTGTTGGAGTGCGAGAGAGTGCGTGATTGCGTGTGAGCCTGTGAGTGTGTGTATGTGTTTGTGAGTGTGTGTGATGGTGACATTGCGTGAGGGTGCATTTGTGTCTGCATACGTGTAAGTGTGCTTTGGACATGTGTGAATGTATGTAGGTCTATGTGTGAGTGTGTGTGTTTGTGGATATGTGATGGTGTGGGTCACTGTGAGTGTGCAGGTGAGCAAGGTGCTGTGCGAGCGTGTGTCAGAGTGTGAAGGGCGTTCGTATGTGACTGTGTGAGATAGTATGAGCAGGTGTGTTTTAGTGTTATGTGTGTGTGTTTGTGAGAGATTAGCTGTGGGAGTGGGAGTGTTACTCTGAGTGTATGTGTGACTGTGTGTTTGGGTATGTAAGAATGCGTGTGAGTGTGTTTTAGTTTGTGAGTGTGAAGGTTTAGGAGCGTGTGTGCATGAGATGTGCGACTGTATGATTGTGCGTCATTCTGCATATGTATGTGCCTGGTTGTGAATGTGTGAGCATGTGTGAGTGAATGTGTGATTTTGGGTGTGTGTTCAAGGGCATGTTAGTGTCAGAGTTCAGGAGTGCTTATGTCTGTGTGTATATCAGTGTGTGTGAGTATATGTGGGAGATGTAGGTGCATGAGTGTGAGTGTTTCTATGTGTGTCTGTGTGCGTAATGGGGTGTGACTCTATGTGTTAAGGTCTCTGTGAGTGACTGTGTGTTTGAGTGTGTGTGAGTTGGTGTATGACTGTGTGAGTGTGAGTTTGCACATGTGTGAGGGACTTTATTTGAGTGTGTGTCAATATGTTTGTGTGAGAGTGTATATGTGTATGGGCGTGAGTGTGTGTGAGAGGTTTTGTGAATTTGTGTGGGAGTGCAGATGTGTGAATGTGTGGGAGTGGGTGTTTGTGGGTGTGTATAAGAACTGTTGCGAGATTGTGTGATATTGAGTGTGTGTTTGGGTGTCTATGTGGTTTCATGCATGTGTGTGGGACTGAACGTGCGGGTCTGGGCGTGTGTCTGTGTGAGTGTGTGAGTGGAATGGGGTGAAATATGATGCAACAAAGGTTCCTGAGAGGTTTGAAAGCGATATTGGCCTTCTCTGATGGAACGGAAAGCCATAGAACGTGGTGGGAGGCTACAGATAGAAGAGCAATGTTGTGGAACGGACTGTAATGCAGTGTATTGTGATGCAATAGATGGTGCCTGTGTGTTATGGAAAAGAATGGATCCTTCTTTGATGGAATGAAACGCAGTAGAACGTGGTGGATTGTTGCGGAATGGAGTGGAATGTTGCGATGTGGAGTGCAATGCAGTGCATTGTGACGCAAGGGAGGGAAACCGAGCGGTTTGGACACGAAGGGAGCCTTCTTTCCAGGAATGGAAGGCAGTAAAAGGTGAAAGATTGTCAGGTACTGCAGTAGAATATTGTGGAGTGGAGTCGAACGGGGTGCCATTTGATGCAATAGACGGTTTCTCATTGTGTTTTAAGCGAATGGATTTATGTGCACGTGATTGTGCAGCTGTGTGTGTTTGTGTGTCTATTTTTGATAGGGATTGAGTGTGTGCATTTGTCACTGTGTGTACGGTTTTGAGAGAGGTTGCTGTGTCAGCGTGCAGGTGTGTGAGTGGCTGAGCAAGAGTGTCTGTATATGCGAGGGCGTGACCATGTTTATAAGAGGGTGATTATATAAGTGTTTAAGTGTGTGTGTGAGAGTTTGACAGCATTTGAATGTATGAGTGCGTGTGAGCATGTTACTGTGTGAGGGTCTCTGTGTAGTTTTGTAAGTGTATGTGACATTTTGTCTGAGTGCGTGAGTCTGTAAGTGTGTTGGTGTGAGTGATTGTGTGCGTGATATTGTGCGCACGTCTGTGTCTGTGCGTTTGTCAGCATTCGTGTGTGTGTCTGTGTGTGACAGTTTGTGTGTCTGTGTTTATGGAGGTGGGTGTCTGTGTGAGTGGGTGTGATACTGAATATGAGATAGTGTGAGTTTCTTCGAGTGTGAGTGTGTAAGTGTGCAAGGTGCAGTGTCTCAGTGTGTGAATGTGAAGTAAGGTCTTATGTGATTGTGTTTTATTTATTGTGAGGAGAGTTTTACTCTTCAGGTGAGTGTGTAAATGTGAGAGACCATTTGTGTGAGTGGGAGTGTTACTCTGCATGTATGAGGGACAGTGTGTGTTTGTGTTTGAACGGGAGTCCATGTGAGTCTTAGATTTTATGTGTGCAGTTGTGGGAGTGTGTGCGAGAGGTGAGTGGGACTGAGTGGGTGCGACTGTGTATCTCTGGTAGAGTATGTGTATGTGTGACTGAATGTATCTGTTTGAGAGAGTGTGTGTGCACGTGTGTGTTAGTGTATAAGTGTTGATATGCCTGTGTGTTTCAGTGAGGGTGAGTGTAAGTGTGTGTTAGTGTGTGCGTGAGTGTGTGTGTGTATGTGTGATTGACTGAATGTTTTCGAGATTATTGGAGATACTTTGAGTGTGTGTGAGTGTGTGACTTTGTGTGTGAATGTGTGCGTGAGGGTGCACACGTGTGAGGGACTTGGTGTGAGTGTGAAACTGTGCATGTGTCAGCATGCATATGTGTGTGTGATGGTGGGTGTATGAGTGTGAATGACTGAGTGTGTAGGGCCATGAATGGGACTGAGTGTTTGTGAGTGTGTATACAAGTCTGTTGCGTGATTGTGTGTGATTGTGTTATTCTGTGTGTGTGTGGTTCGGTGGTTTTCTGTGTGTGTGGGCCTGTGCATGTGTGTGTGTGTGTGTGCGACTGAGTGAGAGAGTGCTTGCTTGTGCGTGTGTCTTTGTGTTGTGTCAGTGTGAGTGTTTGAGGGGAATGGGGTGAAATATGATGCCTCCAATGTTGCGATGGTTTGTGACATTTTGTGTGAGTGGGAGTGTTGGAGTGCGAGAGAGTGCGTGATTGCGTGTGAGCCTGTGAGTGTGTGTATGTGTTTGTGAGTGTGTGTGATGGTGACATTGCGTGAGGGTGCATTTGTGTCTGCATACGTGTAAGTGTGCTTTGGACATGTGTGAATGTATGTAGGTCTATGTGTGAGTGTGTGTGTTTGTGGATATGTGATGGTGTGGGTCACTGTGAGTGTGCAGGTGAGCAAGGTGCTGTGCGAGCGTGTGTCAGAGTGTGAAGGGCGTTCGTATGTGACTGTGTGAGATAGTATGAGCAGGTGTGTTTTAGTGTTATGTGTGTGTGTTTGTGAGAGATTAGCTGTGTGAGTGGGAGTGTTACTCTGAGTGTATGTGTGACTGTGTGTTTGGGTATGTAAGAATGCGTGTGAGTGTGTTTTAGTTTGTGAGTGTGAAGGTTTAGGAGCGTGTGTGCATGAGATGTGCGACTGTATGATTGTGCGTCATTCTGCATATGTATGTGCCTGGTTGTGAATGTGTGAGCATGTGTGAGTGAATGTGTGATTTTGGGTGTGTGTTCAAGGGCATGTTAGTGTCAGAGTTCAGGAGTGCTTATGTCTGTGTGTATATCAGTGTGTGTGAGTATATGTGGGAGATGTAGGTGCATGAGTGTGAGTGTTTCTATGTGTGTCTGTGTGCGTAATGGGGTGTGACTCTATGTGTTAAGGTCTCTGTGAGTGACTGTGTGTTTGAGTGTGTGTGAGTTTGTGTATGACTGTGTGAGTGTGAGTTTGCACATGTGTGAGGGACTTTATTTGAGTGTGTGTCAATATGTTTGTGTGAGAGTGTATATGTGTATGGGCGTGAGTGTGTGTGAGAGGTTTTGTGAATTTGTGTGGGAGTGCAGATGTGTGAATGTGTGGGAGTGGGTGTTTGTGGGTGTGTATAAGAACTGTTGCGAGATTGTGTGATATTGAGTGTGTGTTTGGGTGTCTATGTGGTTTCATGCATGTGTGTGGGACTGAACGTGCGGGTCTGGGCGTGTGTCTGTGTGAGTGTGTGAGTGGAATGGGGTGAAATATGATGCAACAAAGGTTCCTGAGAGGTTTGAAAGCGATATTGGCCTTCTCTGATGGAACGGAAAGCCATAGAACGTGGTGGGAGGCTACAGATAGAAGAGCAATGTTGTGGAACGGACTGTAATGCAGTGTATTGTGATGCAATAGATGGTGCCTGTGTGTTATGGAAAAGAATGGATCCTTCTTTGATGGAATGAAACGCAGTAGAACGTGGTGGATTGTTGCGGAATGGAGTGGAATGTTGCGATGTGGAGTGCAATGCAGTGCATTGTGACGCAAGGGAGGGAAACCGAGCGGTTTGGACACGAAGGGAGCCTTCTTTCCAGGAATGGAAGGCAGTAAAAGGTGAAAGATTGTCAGGTACTGGAGTAGAATATTGTGGAGTGGAGTCGAACGGGGTGCCATTTGATGCAATAGACGGTTTCTCATTGTGTTTTAAGCGAATGGATTTATGTGCACGTGATTGTGCAGCTGTGTGTGTTTGTGTGTCTATTTTTGATAGGGATTGAGTGTGTGCATTTGTCACTGTGTGTACGGTTTTGAGAGAGGTTGCTGTGTCAGCGTGCAGGTGTGTGAGTGGCTGAGCAAGAGTGTCTGTATATGCGAGGGCGTGACCATGTTTATAAGAGGGTGATTATATAAGTGTTTAAGTGTGTGTGTGAGAGTTTGACAGCATTTGAATGTATGAGTGCGTGTGAGCATGTTACTGTGTGAGGGTCTCTGTGTAGTTTTGTAAGTGTATGTGACATTTTGTCTGAGTGCGTGAGTCTGTAAGTGTGTTGGTGTGAGTGATTGTTTGCGTGATATTGTGCGCACGTCTGTGTCTGTGCGTTTGTCAGCATTCGTGTGTGTGTCTGTGTGTGACAGTTTGTGTGTCTGTGTTTATGGAGGTGTGTGTCTGTGTGAGTGGGTGTGATACTGAATATGAGATAGTGTGAGTTTCTTCGAGTGTGAGTGTGTAAGTGTGCAAGGTGCAGTGTCTCAGTGTGTGAATGTGAAGTAAGGTCTTATGTGATTGTGTTTTATTTATTGTGAGGAGAGTTTTACTCTTCAGGTGAGTGTGTAAATGTGAGAGACCATTTGTGTGAGTGGGAGTGTTACTCTGCATGTATGAGGGACAGTGTGTGTTTGTGTTTGAACGGGAGTCCATGTGAGTCTTAGATTTTATGTGTGCAGTTGTGGGAGTGTGTGCAAGAGGTGAGTGGGACTGAGTGGGTGCGACTGTGTAACTCTGGTAGAGTATGTGTATGTGTGACTGAATGTATCTGTTTGAGAGAGTGTGTGTGCACGTGTGTGTTAGTGTATAAGTGTTGATATGCCTGTGTGTTTCAGTGAGGGTGAGTGTAAGTGTGTGTTAGTGTGTGCGTGAGTGTGTGTGTGTATGTGTGATTGACTGAATGTTTTCGAGATTATTGGAGATACTTTGAGTGTGTGTGAGTGTGTGACTTTGTGTGTGAATGTGTGCGTGAGGGTGCACACGTGTGAGGGACTTGGTGTGAGTGTGAAACTGTGCATGTGTCAGCATGCATATGTGTGTGTGATGGTGGGTGTATGAGTGTGAATGACTGAGTGTGTAGGGCCATGAATGGGACTGAGTGTTTGTGAGTGTGTATACAAGTCTGTTGCGTGATTGTGTGTGATTGTGTTATTCTGTGTGTGTGTGGTTCGGTGGTTTTCTGTGTGTGTGGGCCTGTGCATGTGTGTGTGTGTGTGCGACTGAGTGAGAGAGTGCTTGCTTGTGCGTGTGTCTTTGTGTTGTGTCAGTGTGAGTGTTTGAGGGGAATGGGGTGAAATATGATGCCTCCAATGTTGCGATGGTTTGTGACATTTTGTGTGAGTGGGAGTGTTGGAGTGCGAGAGAGTGCGTGATTGCGTGTGAGCCTGTGAGTGTGTGTATGTGTTTGTGAGTGTGTGTGATGGTGACATTGCGTGAGGGTGCATTTGTGTCTGCATACGTGTAAGTGTGCTTTGGACATGTGTGAATGTATGTAGGTCTATGTGTGAGTGTGTGTGTTTGTGGATATGTGATGGTGTGGGTCACTGTGAGTGTGCAGGTGAGCAAGGTGCTGTGCGAGCGTGTGTCAGAGTGTGAAGGGCGTTCGTATGTGACTGTGTGAGATAGTATGAGCAGGTGTGTTTTAGTGTTATGTGTGTGTGTTTGTGAGAGATTATCTGTGTGAGTGGGAGTGTTACTCTGAGTGTATGTGTGACTGTGTGTTTGGGTATGTAAGAATGCGTGTGAGTGTGTTTTAGTTTGTGAGTGTGCAGGTTTAGGAGCGTGTGTGCATGAGATGTGCGACTGTATGATTGTGCGTCATTCTGCATATGTATGTGCCTGGTTGTGAATGTGTGAGCATGTGTGAGTGAATGTGTGATTTTGGGTGTGTGTTCAAGGGCATGTTAGTGTCAGAGTTCAGGAGTGCTTATGTCTGTGTGTATATCAGTGTGTGTGAGTATATGTGGGAGATGTAGGTGCATGAGTGTGAGTGTTTCTATGTGTGTCTGTGTGCGTAATGGGGTGTGACTCTATGTGTTAAGGTCTCTGTGAGTGACTGTGTGTTTGAGTGTGTGTCAGTGTGTGTGAGTTTGTGTATGACTGTGTGAGTGTGAGTTTGCACATGTGTGAGGGACTTTATTTGAGTGTGTGTCAATATGTTTGTGTGAGAGTGTATATGTGTATGGGCGTGAGTGTGTGTGAGAGGTTTTGTGAATTTGTGTGGGAGTGCCAGATGTGTGAATGTGTGGGAGTGGGTGTTTGTGGGTGTGTATAAGAACTGTTGCGAGATTGTGTGATATTGAGTGTGTGTTTGGGTGTCTATGTGGTTTCATGCATGTGTGTGGGACTGAACGTGCGGGTCTGGGCGTGTGTCTGTGTGAGTGTGTGAGTGGAATGGGGTGAAATATGATGCAACAAAGGTTCCTGAGAGGTTTGAAAGCGATATTGGCCTTCTCTGATGGAACGGAAAGCCATAGAACGTGGTGGGAGGCTACAGATAGAAGAGCAATGTTGTGGAACGGACTGTAATGCAGTGTATTGTGATGCAATAGATGGTGCCTGTGTGTTATGGAAAAGAATGGATCGTTCTTTGATGGAATGAAACGCAGTAGAACGTGGTGGATTGTTGCGGAATGGAGTGGAATGTTGCGATGTGGAGTGCAATGCAGTGCATTGTGACGCAAGGGAGGGAAACCGAGCGGTTTGGACACGAAGGGAGCCTTCTTTCCAGGAATGGAAGGCAGTAAAAGGTGAAAGATTGTCAGGTACTGGAGTAGAATATTGTGGAGTGGAGTCGAACGGGGTGCCATTTGATGCAATAGACGGTTTCTCATTGTGTTTTAAGCGAATGGATTTATGTGCACGTGATTGTGCAGCTGTGTGTGTTTGTGTGTCTATTTTTGATAGGGATTGAGTGTGTGCATTTGTCACTGTGTGTACGGTTTTGAGAGAGGTTGCTGTGTCAGCGTGCAGGTGTGTGAGTGGCTGAGCAAGAGTGTCTGTATATGCGAGGGCGTGACCATGTTTATAAGAGGGTGATTATATAAGTGTTTATGTGTGTGTGTGAGAGTTTGACAGCATTTGAATATATGAGTGCGTGTGAGCATGTTACTGTGTGAGGGTCTCTGTGTAGTTTTGTAAGTGTATGTGACATTTTGTCTGAGTGCGTGAGTCTGTAAGTGTGTTGGTGTGAGTGATTGTGTGCGTGATATTGTGCGCACGTCTGTGTCTGTGCGTTTGTCAGCATTCGTGTGTGTGTCTGTGTGTGACAGTTTGTGTGTCTGTGTTTATGGAGGTGGGTGTCTGTGTGAGTGGGTGTGATACTGAATATGAGATAGTGTGAGTTTCTTCGAGTGTGAGTGTGTAAGTGTGCAAGGTGCAGTGTCTCAGTGTGTGAATGTGAAGTAAGGTCTTATGTGATTGTGTTTTATTTATTGTGAGGAGAGTTTTACTCTTCAGGTGAGTGTGTAAATGTGAGAGACCATTTGTGTGAGTGGGAGTGTTACTCTGCATGTATGAGGGACAGTGTGTGTTTGTGTTTGAACGGGAGTCCATGTGAGTCTTAGATTTTATGTGTGCAGTTGTGGGAGTGTGTGCGAGAGGTGAGTGGGACTGAGTGGGTGCGACTGTGTATCTCTGGTAGAGTATGTGTATGTGTGACTGAATGTATCTGTTTGAGAGAGTGTGTGTGCACGTGTGTGTTAGTGTATAAGTGTTGATATGCCTGTGTGTTTCAGTGAGGGTGAGTGTAAGTGTGTGTTAGTGTGTGCGTGAGTGTGTGTGTGTTTGTGTGATTGACTGAATGTTTTCGAGATTATTGGAGATACTTTGAGTGTGTGTGAGTGTGTGACTTTGTGTGTGAATGTGTGTGTGAGGGTGCACACGTGTGAGGGACTTGGTGTGAGTGTGAAACTGTGCATGTGTCAGCATGCATATGTGTGTGTGATGGTGGGTGTATGAGTGTGAATGACTGAGTGTGTAGGGCCATGAATGGGACTGAGTGTTTGTGAGTGTGTATACAAGTCTGTTGCGTGATTGTGTGTGATTGTGTTATTCTGTGTGTGTGTGGTTCGGTGGTTTTCTGTGTGTGTGGGCCTGTGCATGTGTGTGTGTGTGTGTGCGACTGAGTGAGAGAGTGCTTGCTTGTGCGTGTGTCTTTGTGTTGTGTCAGTGTGAGTGTTTGAGGGGAATGGGGTGAAATATGATGCCTCCAATGTTGCGATGGTTTGTGACATTTTGTGTGAGTGGGAGTGTTGGAGTGCGAGAGAGTGCGTGATTGCGTGTGAGCCTGTGAGTGTGTGTATGTGTTTGTGAGTGTGTGTGATGGTGACATTGCGTGAGGGTGCATTTGTGTCTGCATACGTGTAAGTGTGCTTTGGACATGTGTGAATGTATGTAGGTCTATGTGTGAGTGTGTGTGTTTGTGGATATGTGATGGTGTGGGTCACTGTGAGTGTGCAGGTGAGCAAGGTGCTGTGCGAGCGTGTGTCAGAGTGTGAAGGGCGTTCGTATGTGACTGTGTGAGATAGTATGAGCAGGTGTGTTTTAGTGTTATGTGTGTGTGTTTGTGAGAGATTATCTGTGTGAGTGGGAGTGTTACTCTGAGTGTATGTGTGACTGTGTGTTTGGGTATGTAAGAATGCGTGTGAGTGTGTTTTAGTTTGTGAGTGTGCAGGTTTAGGAGCGTGTGTGCATGAGATGTGCGACTGTATGATTGTGCGTCATTCTGCATATGTATGTGCCTGGTTGTGAATGTGTGAGCATGTGTGAGTGAATGTGTGATTTTGGGTGTGTGTTCAAGGGCATGTTAGTGTCAGAGTTCAGGAGTGCTTATGTCTGTGTGTATATCAGTGTGTGTGAGTATATGTGGGAGATGTAGGTGCATGAGTGTGAGTGTTTCTATGTGTGTCTGTGTGCGTAATGGGGTGTGACTCTATGTGTTAAGGTCTCTGTGAGTGACTGTGTGTTTGAGTGTGTGTCAGTGTGTGTGAGTTTGTGTATGACTGTGTGAGTGTGAGTTTGCACATGTGTGAGGGACTTTATTTGAGTGTGTGTCAATATGTTTGTGTGAGAGTGTATATGTGTATGGGCGTGAGTGTGTGTGAGAGGTTTTGTGAATTTGTGTGGGAGTGCAGATGTGTGAATGTGTGGGAGTGGGTGTTTGTGGGTGTGTATAAGAACTGTTGCGAGATTGTGTGATATTGAGTGTGTGTTTGGGTGTCTATGTGGTTTCATGCATGTGTGTGGGACTGAACGTGCGGGTCTGGGCGTGTGTCTGTGTGAGTGTGTGAGTGGAATGGGGTGAAATATGATGCAACAAAGGTTCCTGAGAGGTTTGAAAGCGATATTGGCCTTCTCTGATGGAACGGAAAGCCATAGAACGTGGTGGGAGGCTACAGATAGAAGAGCAATGTTGTGGAACGGACTGTAATGCAGTGTATTGTGATGCAATAGATGGTGCCTGTGTGTTATGGAAAAGAATGGATCCTTCTTTGATGGAATGAAACGCAGTAGAACGTGGTGGATTGTTGCGGAATGGAGTGGAATGTTGCGATGTGGAGTGCAATGCAGTGCATTGTGACGCAAGGGAGGGAAACCGAGCGGTTTGGACACGAAGGGAGCCTTCTTTCCAGGAATGGAAGGCAGTAAAAGGTGAAAGATTGTCAGGTACTGGAGTAGAATATTGTGGAGTGGAGTCGAACGGGGTGCCATTTGATGCAATAGACGGTTTCTCATTGTGTTTTAAGCGAATGGATTTATGTGCACGTGATTGTGCAGCTGTGTGTGTTTGTGTGTCTATTTTTGATAGGGATTGAGTGTGTGCATTTGTCACTGTGTGTACGGTTTTGAGAGAGGTTGCTGTGTCAGCGTGCAGGTGTGTGAGTGGCTGAGCAAGAGTGTCTGTATATGCGAGGGCGTGACCATGTTTATAAGAGGGTGATTATATAAGTGTTTAAGTGTGTGTGTGAGAGTTTGACAGCATTTGAATGTATGAGTGCGTGTGAGCATGTTACTGTGTGAGGGTCTCTGTGTAGTTTTGTAAGTGTATGTGACATTTTGTCTGAGTGCGTGAGTCTGTAAGTGTGTTGGTGTGAGTGATTGTTTGCGTGATATTGTGCGCACGTCTGTGTCTGTGCGTTTGTCAGCATTCGTGTGTGTGTCTGTGTGTGACAGTTTGTGTGTCTGTGTTTATGGAGGTGTGTGTCTGTGTGAGTGGGTGTGATACTGAATATGAGATAGTGTGAGTTTCTTCGAGTGTGAGTGTGTAAGTGTGCAAGGTGCAGTGTCTCAGTGTGTGAATGTGAAGTAAGGTCTTATGTGATTGTGTTTTATTTATTGTGAGGAGAGTTTTACTCTTCAGGTGAGTGTGTAAATGTGAGAGACCATTTGTGTGAGTGGGAGTGTTACTCTGCATGTATGAGGGACAGTGTGTGTTTGTGTTTGAACGGGAGTCCATGTGAGTCTTAGATTTTATGTGTGCAGTTGTGGGAGTGTGTGCAAGAGGTGAGTGGGACTGAGTGGGTGCGACTGTGTAACTCTGGTAGAGTATGTGTATGTGTGACTGAATGTATCTGTTTGAGAGAGTGTGTGTGCACGTGTGTGTTAGTGTATAAGTGTTGATATGCCTGTGTGTTTCAGTGAGGGTGAGTGTAAGTGTGTGTTAGTGTGTGCGTGAGTGTGTGTGTGTATGTGTGATTGACTGAATGTTTTCGAGATTATTGGAGATACTTTGAGTGTGTGTGAGTGTGTGACTTTGTGTGTGAATGTGTGTGTGAGGGTGCACACGTGTGAGGGACTTGGTGTGAGTGTGAAACTGTGCATGTGTCAGCATGCATATGTGTGTGTGATGGTGGGTGTATGAGTGTGAATGACTGAGTGTGTAGGGCCATGAATGGGACTGAGTGTTTGTGAGTGTGTATACAAGTCTGTTGCGTGATTGTGTGTGATTGTGTTATTCTGTGTGTGTGTGGTTCGGTGGTTTTCTGTGTGTGTGGGCCTGTGCATGTGTGTGTGTGTGTGTGCGACTGAGTGAGAGAGTGCTTGCTTGTGCGTGTGTCTTTGTGTTGTGTCAGTGTGAGTGTTTGAGGGGAATGGGGTGAAATATGATGCCTCCAATGTTGCGATGGTTTGTGACATTTTGTGTGAGTGGGAGTGTTGGAGTGCGAGAGAGTGCGTGATTGCGTGTGAGCCTGTGAGTGTGTGTATGTGTTTGTGAGTGTGTGTGATGGTGACATTGCGTGAGGGTGCATTTGTGTCTGCATACGTGTAAGTGTGCTTTGGACATGTGTGAATGTATGTAGGTCTATGTGTGAGTGTGTGTGTTTGTGGATATGTGATGGTGTGGGTCACTGTGAGTGTGCAGGTGAGCAAGGTGCTGTGCGAGCGTGTGTCAGAGTGTGAAGGGCGTTCGTATGTGACTGTGTGAGATAGTATGAGCAGGTGTGTTTTAGTGTTATGTGTGTGTGTTTGTGAGAGATTATCTGTGTGAGTGGGAGTGTTACTCTGAGTGTATGTGTGACTGTGTGTTTGGGTATGTAAGAATGCGTGTGAGTGTGTTTTAGTTTGTGAGTGTGCAGGTTTAGGAGCGTGTGTGCATGAGATGTGCGACTGTATGATTGTGCGTCATTCTGCATATGTATGTGCCTGGTTGTGAATGTGTGAGCATGTGTGAGTGAATGTGTGATTTTGGGTGTGTGTTCAAGGGCATGTTAGTGTCAGAGTTCAGGAGTGCTTATGTCTGTGTGTATATCAGTGTGTGTGAGTATATGTGGGAGATGTAGGTGCATGAGTGTGAGTGTTTCTATGTGTGTCTGTGTGCGTAATGGGGTGTGACTCTATGTGTTAAGGTCTCTGTGAGTGACTGTGTGTTTGAGTGTGTGTCAGTGTGTGTGAGTTTGTGTATGACTGTGTGAGTGTGAGTTTGCACATGTGTGAGGGACTTTATTTGAGTGTGTGTCAATATGTTTGTGTGAGAGTGTATATGTGTATGGGCGTGAGTGTGTGTGAGAGGTTTTGTGAATTTGTGTGGGAGTGCCAGATGTGTGAATGTGTGGGAGTGGGTGTTTGTGGGTGTGTATAAGAACTGTTGCGAGATTGTGTGATATTGAGTGTGTGTTTGGGTGTCTATGTGGTTTCATGCATGTGTGTGGGACTGAACGTGCGGGTCTGGGCGTGTGTCTGTGTGAGTGTGTGAGTGGAATGGGGTGAAATATGATGCAACAAAGGTTCCTGAGAGGTTTGAAAGCGATATTGGCCTTCTCTGATGGAACGGAAAGCCATAGAACGTGGTGGGAGGCTACAGATAGAAGAGCAATGTTGTGGAACGGACTGTAATGCAGTGTATTGTGATGCAATAGATGGTGCCTGTGTGTTATGGAAAAGAATGGATCGTTCTTTGATGGAATGAAACGCAGTAGAACGTGGTGGATTGTTGCGGAATGGAGTGGAATGTTGCGATGTGGAGTGCAATGCAGTGCATTGTGACGCAAGGGAGGGAAACCGAGCGGTTTGGACACGAAGGGAGCCTTCTTTCCAGGAATGGAAGGCAGTAAAAGGTGAAAGATTGTCAGGTACTGGAGTAGAATATTGTGGAGTGGAGTCGAACGGGGTGCCATTTGATGCAATAGACGGTTTCTCATTGTGTTTTAAGCGAATGGATTTATGTGCACGTGATTGTGCAGCTGTGTGTGTTTGTGTGTCTATTTTTGATAGGGATTGAGTGTGTGCATTTGTCACTGTGTGTACGGTTTTGAGAGAGGTTGCTGTGTCAGCGTGCAGGTGTGTGAGTGGCTGAGCAAGAGTGTCTGTATATGCGAGGGCGTGACCATGTTTATAAGAGGGTGATTATATAAGTGTTTATGTGTGTGTGTGAGAGTTTGACAGCATTTGAATATATGAGTGCGTGTGAGCATGTTACTGTGTGAGGGTCTCTGTGTAGTTTTGTAAGTGTATGTGACATTTTGTCTGAGTGCGTGAGTCTGTAAGTGTGTTGGTGTGAGTGATTGTGTGCGTGATATTGTGCGCACGTCTGTGTCTGTGCGTTTGTCAGCATTCGTGTGTGTGTCTGTGTGTGACAGTTTGTGTGTCTGTGTTTATGGAGGTGGGTGTCTGTGTGAGTGGGTGTGATACTGAATATGAGATAGTGTGAGTTTCTTCGAGTGTGAGTGTGTAAGTGTGCAAGGTGCAGTGTCTCAGTGTGTGAATGTGAAGTAAGGTCTTATGTGATTGTGTTTTATTTATTGTGAGGAGAGTTTTACTCTTCAGGTGAGTGTGTAAATGTGAGAGACCATTTGTGTGAGTGGGAGTGTTACTCTGCATGTATGAGGGACAGTGTGTGTTTGTGTTTGAACGGGAGTCCATGTGAGTCTTAGATTTTATGTGTGCAGTTGTGGGAGTGTGTGCGAGAGGTGAGTGGGACTGAGTGGGTGCGACTGTGTATCTCTGGTAGAGTATGTGTATGTGTGACTGAATGTATCTGTTTGAGAGAGTGTGTGTGCACGTGTGTGTTAGTGTATAAGTGTTGATATGCCTGTGTGTTTCAGTGAGGGTGAGTGTAAGTGTGTGTTAGTGTGTGCGTGAGTGTGTGTGTGTTTGTGTGATTGACTGAATGTTTTCGAGATTATTGGAGATACTTTGAGTGTGTGTGAGTGTGTGACTTTGTGTGTGAATGTGTGTGTGAGGGTGCACACGTGTGAGGGACTTGGTGTGAGTGTGAAACTGTGCATGTGTCAGCATGCATATGTGTGTGTGATGGTGGGTGTATGAGTGTGAATGACTGAGTGTGTAGGGCCATGAATGGGACTGAGTGTTTGTGAGTGTGTATACAAGTCTGTTGCGTGATTGTGTGTGATTGTGTTATTCTGTGTGTGTGTGGTTCGGTGGTTTTCTGTGTGTGTGGGCCTGTGCATGTGTGTGTGTGTGTGTGCGACTGAGTGAGAGAGTGCTTGCTTGTGCGTGTGTCTTTGTGTTGTGTCAGTGTGAGTGTTTGAGGGGAATGGGGTGAAATATGATGCCTCCAATGTTGCGATGGTTTGTGACATTTTGTGTGAGTGGGAGTGTTGGAGTGCGAGAGAGTGCGTGATTGCGTGTGAGCCTGTGAGTGTGTGTATGTGTTTGTGAGTGTGTGTGATGGTGACATTGCGTGAGGGTGCATTTGTGTCTGCATACGTGTAAGTGTGCTTTGGACATGTGTGAATGTATGTAGGTCTATGTGTGAGTGTGTGTGTTTGTGGATATGTGATGGTGTGGGTCACTGTGAGTGTGCAGGTGAGCAAGGTGCTGTGCGAGCGTGTGTCAGAGTGTGAAGGGCGTTCGTATGTGACTGTGTGAGATAGTATGAGCAGGTGTGTTTTAGTGTTATGTGTGTGTGTTTGTGAGAGATTATCTGTGTGAGTGGGAGTGTTACTCTGAGTGTATGTGTGACTGTGTGTTTGGGTATGTAAGAATGCGTGTGAGTGTGTTTTAGTTTGTGAGTGTGCAGGTTTAGGAGCGTGTGTGCATGAGATGTGCGACTGTATGATTGTGCGTCATTCTGCATATGTATGTGCCTGGTTGTGAATGTGTGAGCATGTGTGAGTGAATGTGTGATTTTGGGTGTGTGTTCAAGGGCATGTTAGTGTCAGAGTTCAGGAGTGCTTATGTCTGTGTGTATATCAGTGTGTGTGAGTATATGTGGGAGATGTAGGTGCATGAGTGTGAGTGTTTCTATGTGTGTCTGTGTGCGTAATGGGGTGTGACTCTATGTGTTAAGGTCTCTGTGAGTGACTGTGTGTTTGAGTGTGTGTCAGTGTGTGTGAGTTTGTGTATGACTGTGTGAGTGTGAGTTTGCACATGTGTGAGGGACTTTATTTGAGTGTGTGTCAATATGTTTGTGTGAGAGTGTATATGTGTATGGGCGTGAGTGTGTGTGAGAGGTTTTGTGAATTTGTGTGGGAGTGCCAGATGTGTGAATGTGTGGGAGTGGGTGTTTGTGGGTGTGTATAAGAACTGTTGCGAGATTGTGTGATATTGAGTGTGTGTTTGGGTGTCTATGTGGTTTCATGCATGTGTGTGGGACTGAACGTGCGGGTCTGGGCGTGTGTCTGTGTGAGTGTGTGAGTGGAATGGGGTGAAATATGATGCAACAAAGGTTCCTGAGAGGTTTGAAAGCGATATTGGCCTTCTCTGATGAAACGGAAAGCCATAGAACGTGGTGGGAGGCTACAGATAGAAGAGCAATGTTGTGGAACGGACTGTAATGCAGTGTATTGTGATGCAATAGATGGTGCCTGTGTGTTATGGAAAAGAATGGATCCTTCTTTGATGGAATGAAACGCAGTAGAACGTGGTGGATTGTTGCGGAATGGAGTGGAATGTTGCGATGTGGAGTGCAATGCAGTGCATTGTGACGCAAGGGAGGGAAACCGAGCGGTTTGGATACGAAGGGAGCCTTCTTTCCAGGAATGGAAGGCAGTAAAAGGTGAAAGATTGTCAGGTACTGGAGTAGAATATTGTGGAGTGGAGTCGAACGGGGTGCCATTTGATGCAATAGACGGTTTCTCATTGTGTTTTAAGCGAATGGATTTATGTGCACGTGATTGTGCAGCTGTGTGTGTTTGTGTGTCTATTTTTGATAGGGATTGAGTGTGTGCATTTGTCACTGTGTGTACGGTTTTGAGAGAGGTTGCTGTGTCAGCGTGCAGGTGTGTGAGTGGCTGAGCAAGAGTGTCTGTATATGCGAGGGCATGACCATGTTTATAAGAGGGTGATTATATAAGTGTTTAAGTGTGTGTGTGAGAGTTTGACAGCATTTGAATGTATGAGTGCGTGTGAGCATGTTACTGTGTGAGGGTCTCTGTGTAGTTTTGTAAGTGTATGTGACATTTTGTCTGAGTGCGTGAGTCTGTAAGTGTGTTGGTGTGAGTGATTGTGTGCGTGATATTGTGCGCACGTCTGTGTCTGTGCGTTTGTCAGCATTCGTGTGTGTGTCTGTGTGTGACAGTTTGTGTGTCTGTGTTTATGGAGGTGTGGGTCTGTGTGAGTGGGTGTGATACTGAATATGAGATAGTGTGAGTTTCTTCGAGTGTGAGTGTGTAAGTGTGCAAGGTGCAGTGTCTCAGTGTGTGAATGTGAAGTAAGGTCTTATGTGATTGTGTTTTATTTATTGTGAGGAGAGTTTTACTCTTCAGGTGAGTGTGTAAATGTGAGAGACCATTTGTGTGAGTGGGAGTGTTACTCTGCATGTATGAGGGACAGTGTGTGTTTGTGTTTGAACGGGAGTCCATGTGAGTCTTAGATTTTATGTGTGCAGTTGTGGGAGTGTGTGCGAGAGGTGAGTGGGACTGAGTGGGTGCGACTGTGTATCTCTGGTAGAGTATGTGTATGTGTGACTGAATGTATCTGTTTGAGAGAGTGTGTGTGCACGTGTGTGTTAGTGTATAAGTGTTGATATGCCTGTGTGTTTCAGTGAGGGTGAGTGTAAGTGTGTGTTAGTGTGTGCGTGAGTGTGTGTGTGTATGTGTGATTGACTGAATGTTTTCGAGATTATTGGAGATACTTTGAGTGTGTGTGAGTGTGTGACTTTGTGTGTGAATGTGTGTGTGAGGGTGCACACGTGTGAGGGACTTGGTGTGAGTGTGAAACTGTGCATGTGTCAGCATGCATATGTGTGTGTGATGGTGGGTGTATGAGTGTGAATGACTGAGTGTGTAGGGCCATGAATGGGACTGAGTGTTTGTGAGTGTGTATACAAGTCTGTTGCGTGATTGTGTGTGATTGTGTTATTCTGTGTGTGTGTGGTTCGGTGGTTTTCTGTGTGTGTGGGCCTGTGCATGTGTGTGTGTGTGTGCGACTGAGTGAGAGAGTGCTTGCTTGTGCGTGTGTCTTTGTGTTGTGTCAGTGTGAGTGTTTGAGGGGAATGGGGTGAAATATGATGCCTCCAATGTTGCGATGGTTTGTGACATTTTGTGTGAGTGGGAGTGTTGGAGTGCGAGAGAGTGCGTGATTGCGTGTGAGCCTGTGAGTGTGTGTATGTGTTTGTGAGTGTGTGTGATGGTGACATTGCGTGAGGGTGCATTTGTGTCTGCATACGTGTAAGTGTGCTTTGGACATGTGTGAATGTATGTAGGTCTATGTGTGAGTGTGTGTGTTTGTGGATATGTGATGGTGTGGGTCACTGTGAGTGTGCAGGTGAGCAAGGTGCTGTGCGAGCGTGTGTCAGAGTGTGAAGGGCGTTCGTATGTGACTGTGTGAGATAGTATGAGCAGGTGTGTTTTAGTGTTATGTGTGTGTGTTTGTGAGAGATTAGATGTGTGAGTGGGAGTGTTACTCTGAGTGTATGTGTGACTGTGTGTTTGGGTATGTAAGAATGCGTGTGAGTGTGTTTTAGTTTGTGAGTGTGCAGGTTTAGGAGCGTGTGTGCATGAGATGTGCGACTGTATGATTGTGCGTCATTCTGCATATGTATGTGCCTGGTTGTGAATGTGTGAGCATGTGTGAGTGAATGTGTGATTTTGGGTGTGTGTTCAAGGGCATGTTAGTGTCAGAGTTCAGGAGTGCTTATGTCTGTGTGTATATCAGTGTGTGTGAGTATATGTGGGAGATGTAGGTGCATGAGTGTGAGTGTTTCTATGTGTGTCTGTGTGCGTAATGGGGTGTGACTCTATGTGTTAAGGTCTCTGTGAGTGACTGTGTGTTTGAGTGTGTGTCAGTGTGTGTGAGTTTGTGTATGACTGTGTGAGTGTGAGTTTGCACATGTGTGAGGGACTTTATTTGAGTGTGTGTCAATATGTTTGTGTGAGAGTGTATATGTGTATGGGCGTGAGTGTGTGTGAGAGGTTTTGTGAATTTGTGTGGGAGTGCCAGATGTGTGAATGTGTGGGAGTGGGTGTTTGTGGGTGTGTATAAGAACTGTTGCGAGATTGTGTGATATTGAGTGTGTGTTTGGGTGTCTATGTGGTTTCATGCATGTGTGTGGGACTGAACGTGCGGGTCTGGGCGTGTGTCTGTGTGAGTGTGTGAGTGGAATGGGGTGAAATATGATGCAACAAAGGTTCCTGAGAGGTTTGAAAGCGATATTGGCCTTCTCTGATGGAACGGAAAGCCATAGAACGTGGTGGGAGGCTACAGATAGAAGAGCAATGTTGTGGAACGGACTGTAATGCAGTGTATTGTGATGCAATAGATGGTGCCTGTGTGTTATGGAAAAGAATGGATCGTTCTTTGATGGAATGAAAAGCAGTAGAACGTGGTGGATTGTTGCGGAATGGAGTGGAATGTTGCGATGTGGAGTGCAATGCAGTGCATTGTGACGCAAGGGAGAGAAACCGAGCGGTTTGGACACGAAGGGAGCCTTCTTTCCAGGAATGGAAGGCAGTAAAAGGTGAAAGATTGTCAGGTACTGGAGTAGAATATTGTGGAGTGGAGTCGAACGGGGTGCCATTTGATGCAATAGACGGTTTCTCATTGTGTTTTAAGCGAATGGATTTATGTGCACGTGATTGTGCAGCTGTGTGTGTTTGTGTGTCTATTTTTGATAGGGATTGAGTGTGTGCATTTGTCACTGTGTGTACGGTTTTGAGAGAGGTTGCTGTGTCAGCGTGCAGGTGTGTGAGTGGCTGAGCAAGAGTGTCTGTATATGCGAGGGCGTGACCATGTTTATAAGAGGGTGATTATATAAGTGTTTATGTGTGTGTGTGAGAGTTTGACAGCATTTGAATATATGAGTGCGTGTGAGCATGTTACTGTGTGAGGGTCTCTGTGTAGTTTTGTAAGTGTATGTGACATTTTGTCTGAGTGCGTGAGTCTGTAAGTGTGTTGGTGTGAGTGATTGTGTGCGTGATATTGTGCGCACGTCTGTGTCTGTGCGTTTGTCAGCATTCGTGTGTGTGTCTGTGTGTGACAGTTTGTGTGTCTGTGTTTATGGAGGTGGGTGTCTGTGTGAGTGGGTGTGATACTGAATATGAGATAGTGTGAGTTTCTTCGAGTGTGAGTGTGTAAGTGGGCAAGGTGCAGTGTCTCAGTGTGTGAATGTGAAGTAAGGTCTTATGTGATTGTGTTTTATTTATTGTGAGGAGAGTTTTACTCTTCAGGTGAGTGTGTAAATGTGAGAGACCATTTGTGTGAGTGGGAGTGTTACTCTGCATGTATGAGGGACAGTGTGTGTTTGTGTTTGAACGGGAGTCCATGTGAGTCTTAGATTTTATGTGTGCAGTTGTGGGAGTGTGTGCGAGAGGTGAGTGGGACTGAGTGGGTGCGACTGTGTATCTCTGGTAGAGTATGTGTATGTGTGACTGAATGTATCTGTTTGAGAGAGTGTGTGTGCACGTGTGTGTTAGTGTATAAGTGTTGATATGCCTGTGTGTTTCAGTGAGGGTGAGTGTAAGTGTGTGTTAGTGTGTGCGTGAGTGTGTGTGTGTATGTGTGATTGACTGAATGTTTTCGAGATTATTGGAGATACTGTGAGTGTGTGACTTTGTGTGTGAATGTGTGCGTGAGGGTGCACACGTGTGAGGGACTTGGTGTGAGTGTGAAACTGTGCATGTGTCAGCATGCATATGTGTGTGTGATGGTGGGTGTATGAGTGTGAATGACTGAGTGTGTAGGGCCATGAATGGGACTGAGTGTTTGTGAGTGTGTATACAAGTCTGTTGCGTGATTGTGTGTGATTGTGTTATTCTGTGTGTGTGTGGTTCGGTGGTTTTCTGTGTGTGTGGGCCTGTGCATGTGTGTGTGTGTGTGCGACTGAGTGAGAGAGTGCTTGCTTGTGCGTGTGTCTTTGTGTTGTGTCAGTGTGAGTGTTTGAGGGGAATGGGGTGAAATATGATGCCTCCAATGTTGTGATGGTTTGTGACATTTTGTGTGAGTGGGAGTGTTGGAGTGCGAGAGAGTGCGTGATTGCGTGTGAGCCTGTGAGTGTGTGTATGTGTTTGTGAGTGTGTGTGATGGTGACATTGCGTGAGGGTGCATTTGTGTCTGCATACGTGTAAGTGTGCTTTGGACATGTGTGAATGTATGTAGGTCTATGTGTGAGTGTGTGTGTTTGTGGATATGTGATGGTGTGGGTCACTGTGAGTGTGCAGGTGAGCAAGGTGCTGTGCGAGCGTGTGTCAGAGTGTGAAGGGCGTTCGTATGTGACTGTGTGTGATAGTATGAGCAGGTGTGTTTTAGTGTTATGTGTGTGTGTTTGTGAGAGATTAGCTGTGTGAGTGGGAGTGTTACTCTGAGTGTATGTGTGACTGTGTGTTTGGGTATGTAAGAATGCGTGTGAGTGTGTTTTAGTTTGTGAGTGTGCAGGTTTAGGAGCGTGTGTGCATGAGATGTGCGACTGTATGATTGTGCGTCATTCTGCATATGTATGTGCCTGGTTGTGAATGTGTGAGCATGTGTGAGTGAATGTGTGATTTTGGGTGTGTGTTCAAGGGCATGTTAGTGTCAGAGTTCAGGAGTGCTTATGTCTGTGTGTATATCAGTGTGTGTGAGTATATGTGGGAGATGTAGGTGCATGAGTGTGAGTGTTTCTATGTGTGTCTGTGTGCGTAATGGGGTGTGACTCTATGTGTTAAGGTCTCTGTGAGTGACTGTGTGTTTGAGTGTGTGTCAGTGTGTGTGAGTTTGTGTATGACTGTGTGAGTGTGAGTTTGCACATGTGTGAGGGACTTTATTTGAGTGTGTGTCAATATGTTTGTGTGAGAGTGTATATGTGTATGGGCGTGAGTGTGTGTGAGAGGTTTTGTGAATTTGTGTGGGAGTGCCAGATGTGTGAATGTGTGGGAGTGGGTGTTTGTGGGTGTGTATAAGAACTGTTGCGAGATTGTGTGATATTGAGTGTGTGTTTGGGTGTCTATGTGGTTTCATGCATGTGTGTGGGACTGAACGTGCGGGTCTGGGCGTGTGTCTGTGTGAGTGTGTGAGTGGAATGGGGTGAAATATGATGCAACAAAGGTTCCTGAGAGGTTTGAAAGCGATATTGGCCTTCTCTGATGGAACGGAAAGCCATAGAACGTGGTGGGAGGCTACAGATAGAAGAGCAATGTTGTGGAACGGACTGTAATGCAGTGTATTGTGATGCAATAGATGGTGCCTGTGTGTTATGGAAAAGAATGGATCGTTCTTTGATGGAATGAAAAGCAGTAGAACGTGGTGGATTGTTGCGGAATGGAGTGGAATGTTGCGATGTGGAGTGCAATGCAGTGCATTGTGACGCAAGGGAGAGAAACCGAGCGGTTTGGACACGAAGGGAGCCTTCTTTCCAGGAATGGAAGGCAGTAAAAGGTGAAAGATTGTCAGGTACTGGAGTAGAATATTGTGGAGTGGAGTTGAACGGGGTGCCATTTGATGCAATAGACGGTTTCTCATTGTGTTTTAAGCGAATGGATTTATGTGCACGTGATTGTGCAGCTGTGTGTGTTTGTGTGTCTATTTTTGATAGGGATTGAGTGTGTGCATTTGTCACTGTGTGTACGGTTTTGAGAGAGGTTGCTGTGTCAGCGTGCAGGTGTGTGAGTGGCTGAGCAAGAGTGTCTGTATATGCGAGGGCGTGACCATGTTTATAAGAGGGTGATTATATAAGTGTTTATGTGTGTGTGTGAGAGTTTGACAGCATTTGAATATATGAGTGCGTGTGAGCATGTTACTGTGTGAGGGTCTCTGTGTAGTTTTGTAAGTGTATGTGACATTTTGTCTGAGTGCGTGAGTCTGTAAGTGTGTTGGTGTGAGTGATTGTGTGCGTGATATTGTGCGCACGTCTGTGTCTGTGCGTTTGTCAGCATTCGTGTGTGTGTCTGTGTGTGACAGTTTGTGTGTCTGTGTTTATGGAGGTGGGTGTCTGTGTGAGTGGGTGTGATACTGAATATGAGATAGTGTGAGTTTCTTCGAGTGTGAGTGTGTAAGTGTGCAAGGTGCAGTGTCTCAGTGTGTGAATGTGAAGTAAGGTCTTATGTGATTGTGTTTTATTTATTGTGAGGAGAGTTTTACTCTTCAGGTGAGTGTGTAAATGTGAGAGACCATTTGTGTGAGTGGGAGTGTTACTCTGCATGTATGAGGGACAGTGTGTGTTTGTGTTTGAACGGGAGTCCATGTGAGTCTTAGATTTTATGTGTGCAGTTGTGGGAGTGTGTGCGAGAGGTGAGTGGGACTGAGTGGGTGCGACTGTGTATCTCTGGTAGAGTATGTGTATGTGTGACTGAATGTATCTGTTTGAGAGAGTGTGTGTGCACGTGTGTGTTAGTGTATAAGTGTTGATATGCCTGTGTGTTTCAGTGAGGGTGAGTGTAAGTGTGTGTTAGTGTGTGCGTGAGTGTGTGTGTGTATGTGTGATTGACTGAATGTTTTCGAGATTATTGGAGATACTTTGAGTGTGTGTGAGTGTGTGACTTTGTGTGTGAATGTGTGTGTGAGGGTGCACACGTGTGAGGGACTTGGTGTGAGTGTGAAACTGTGCATGTGTCAGCATGCATATGTGTGTGTGATGGTGGGTGTATGAGTGTGAATGACTGAGTGTGTAGGGCCATGAATGGGACTGAGTGTTTGTGAGTGTGTATACAAGTCTGTTGCGTGATTGTGTGTGATTGTGTTATTCTGTGTGTGTGTGGTTCGGTGGTTTTCTGTGTGTGTGGGCCTGTGCATGTGTGTGTGTGTGTGCGACTGAGTGAGAGAGTGCTTGCTTGTGCGTGTGTCTTTGTGTTGTGTCAGTGTGAGTGTTTGAGGGGAATGGGGTGAAATATGATGCCTCCAATGTTGCGATGGTTTGTGACATTTTGTGTGAGTGGGAGTGTTGGAGTGCGAGAGAGTGCGTGATTGCGTGTGAGCCTGTGAGTGTGTGTATGTGTTTGTGAGTGTGTGTGATGGTGACATTGCGTGAGGGTGCATTTGTGTCTGCATACGTGTAAGTGTGCTTTGGACATGTGTGAATGTATGTAGGTCTATGTGTGAGTGTGTGTGTTTGTGGATATGTGATGGTGTGGGTCACTGTGAGTGTGCAGGTGAGCAAGGTGCTGTGCGAGCGTGTGTCAGAGTGTGAAGGGCGTTCGTATGTGACTGTGTGAGATAGTATGAGCAGGTGTGTTTTAGTGTTATGTGTGTGTGTTTGTGAGAGATTAGCTGTGTGAGTGGGAGTGTTACTCTGAGTGTATGTGTGACTGTGTGTTTGGGTATGTAAGAATGCGTGTGAGTGTGTTTTAGTTTGTGAGTGTGCAGGTTTAGGAGCGTGTGTGCATGAGATGTGCGACTGTATGATTGTGCGTCATTCTGCATATGTATGTGCCTGGTTGTGAATGTGTGAGCATGTGTGAGTGAATGTGTGATTTTGGGTGTGTGTTCAAGGGCATGTTAGTGTCAGAGTTCAGGAGTGCTTATGTCTGTGTGTATATCAGTGTGTGTGAGTATATGTGGGAGATGTAGGTGCATGAGTGTGAGTGTTTCTATGTGTGTCTGTGTGCGTAATGGGGTGTGACTCTATGTGTTAAGGTCTCTGTGAGTGACTGTGTGTTTGAGTGTGTGTCAGTGTGTGTGAGTTTGTGTATGACTGTGTGAGTGTGAGTTTGCACATGTGTGAGGGACTTTATTTGAGTGTGTGTCAATATGTTTGTGTGAGAGTGTATATGTGTATGGGCGTGAGTGTGTGTGAGAGGTTTTGTGAATTTGTGTGGGAGTGCCAGATGTGTGAATGTGTGGGAGTGGGTGTTTGTGGGTGTGTATAAGAACTGTTGCGAGATTGTGTGATATTGAGTGTGTGTTTGGGTGTCTATGTGGTTTCATGCATGTGTGTGGGACTGAACGTGCGGGTCTGGGCGTGTGTCTGTGTGAGTGTGTGAGTGGAATGGGGTGAAATATGATGCAACAAAGGTTCCTGAGAGGTTTGAAAGCGATATTGGCCTTCTCTGATGGAACGGAAAGCCATAGAACGTGGTGGGAGGCTACAGATAGAAGAGCAATGTTGTGGAACGGACTGTAATGCAGTGTATTGTGATGCAATAGATGGTGCCTGTGTGTTATGGAAAAGAATGGATCGTTCTTTGATGGAATGAAAAGCAGTAGAACGTGGTGGATTGTTGCGGAATGGAGTGGAATGTTGCGATGTGGAGTGCAATGCAGTGCATTGTGACGCAAGGGAGAGAAACCGAGCGGTTTGGACACGAAGGGAGCCTTCTTTCCAGGAATGGAAGGCAGTAAAAGGTGAAAGATTGTCAGGTACTGGAGTAGAATATTGTGGAGTGGAGTCGAACGGGGTGCCATTTGATGCAATAGACGGTTTCTCATTGTGTTTTAAGCGAATGGATTTATGTGCACGTGATTGTGCAGCTGTGTGTGTTTGTGTGTCTATTTTTGATAGGGATTGAGTGTGTGCATTTGTCACTGTGTGTACGGTTTTGAGAGAGGTTGCTGTGTCAGCGTGCAGGTGTGTGAGTGGCTGAGCAAGAGTGTCTGTATATGCGAGGGCGTGACCATGTTTATAAGAGGGTGATTATATAAGTGTTTATGTGTGTGTGTGAGAGTTTGACAGCATTTGAATATATGAGTGCGTGTGAGCATGTTACTGTGTGAGGGTCTCTGTGTAGTTTTGTAAGTGTATGTGACATTTTGTCTGAGTGCGTGAGTCTGTAAGTGTGTTGGTGTGAGTGATTGTGTGCGTGATATTGTGCGCACGTCTGTGTCTGTGCGTTTGTCAGCATTCGTGTGTGTGTCTGTGTGTGACAGTTTGTGTGTCTGTGTTTATGGAGGTGTGTGTCTGTGTGAGTGGGTGTGATACTGAATATGAGATAGTGTGAGTTTCTTCGAGTGTGAGTGTGTAAGTGTGCAAGGTGCAGTGTCTCAGTGTGTGAATGTGAAGTAAGGTCTTATGTGATTGTGTTTTATTTATTGTGAGGAGAGTTTTACTCTTCAGGTGAGTGTGTAAATGTGAGAGACCATTTGTGTGAGTGGGAGTGTTACTCTGCATGTATGAGGGACAGTGTGTGTTTGTGTTTGAACGGGAGTCCATGTGAGTCTTAGATTTTATGTGTGCAGTTGTGGGAGTGTGTGCGAGAGGTGAGTGGGACTGAGTGGGTGCGACTGTGTATCTCTGGTAGAGTATGTGTATGTGTGACTGAATGTATCTGTTTGAGAGAGTGTGTGTGCACGTGTGTGTTAGTGTATAAGTGTTGATATGCCTGTGTGTTTCAGTGAGGGTGAGTGTAAGTGTGTGTTAGTGTGTGCGTGAGTGTGTGTGTGTATGTGTGATTGACTGAATGTTTTCGAGATTATTGGAGATACTGTGAGTGTGTGACTTTGTGTGTGAATGTGTGCGTGAGGGTGCACACGTGTGAGGGACTTGGTGTGAGTGTGAAACTGTGCATGTGTCAGCATGCATATGTGTGTGTGATGGTGGGTGTATGAGTGTGAATGACTGAGTGTGTAGGGCCATGAATGGGACTGAGTGTTTGTGAGTGTGTATACAAGTCTGTTGCGTGATTGTGTGTGATTGTGTTATTCTGTGTGTGTGTGGTTCGGTGGTTTTCTGTGTGTGTGGGCCTGTGCATGTGTGTGTGTGTGTGCGACTGAGTGAGAGAGTGCTTGCTTGTGCGTGTGTCTTTGTGTTGTGTCAGTGTGAGTGTTTGAGGGGAATGGGGTGAAATATGATGCCTCCAATGTTGTGATGGTTTGTGACATTTTGTGTGAGTGGGAGTGTTGGAGTGCGAGAGAGTGCGTGATTGCGTGTGAGCCTGTGAGTGTGTGTATGTGTTTGTGAGTGTGTGTGATGGTGACATTGCGTGAGGGTGCATTTGTGTCTGCATACGTGTAAGTGTGCTTTGGACATGTGTGAATGTATGTAGGTCTATGTGTGAGTGTGTGTGTTTGTGGATATGTGATGGTGTGGGTCACTGTGAGTGTGCAGGTGAGCAAGGTGCTGTGCGAGCGTGTGTCAGAGTGTGAAGGGCGTTCGTATGTGACTGTGTGTGATAGTATGAGCAGGTGTGTTTTAGTGTTATGTGTGTGTGTTTGTGAGAGATTATCTGTGTGAGTGGGAGTGTTACTCTGAGTGTATGTGTGACTGTGTGTTTGGGTATGTAAGAATGCGTGTGAGTGTGTTTTAGTTTGTGAGTGTGCAGGTTTAGGAGCGTGTGTGCATGAGATGTGCGACTGTATGATTGTGCGTCATTCTGCATATGTATGTGCCTGGTTGTGAATGTGTGAGCATGTGTGAGTGAATGTGTGATTTTGGGTGTGTGTTCAAGGGCATGTTAGTGTCAGAGTTCAGGAGTGCTTATGTCTGTGTGTATATCAGTGTGTGTGAGTATATGTGGGAGATGTAGGTGCATGAGTGTGAGTGTTTCTATGTGTGTCTGTGTGCGTAATGGGGTGTGACTCTATGTGTTAAGGTCTCTGTGAGTGACTGTGTGTTTGAGTGTGTGTCAGTGTGTGTGAGTTTGTGTATGACTGTGTGAGTGTGAGTTTGCACATGTGTGAGGGACTTTATTTGAGTGTGTGTCAATATGTTTGTGTGAGAGTGTATATGTGTATGGGCGTGAGTGTGTGTGAGAGGTTTTGTGAATTTGTGTGGGAGTGCCAGATGTGTGAATGTGTGGGAGTGGGTGTTTGTGGGTGTGTATAAGAACTGTTGCGAGATTGTGTGATATTGAGTGTGTGTTTGGGTGTCTATGTGGTTTCATGCATGTGTGTGGGACTGAACGTGCGGGTCTGGGCGTGTGTCTGTGTGAGTGTGTGAGTGGAATGGGGTGAAATATGATGCAACAAAGGTTCCTGAGAGGTTTGAAAGCGATATTGGCCTTCTCTGATGAAACGGAAAGCCATAGAACGTGGTGGGAGGCTACAGATAGAAGAGCAATGTTGTGGAACGGACTGTAATGCAGTGTATTGTGATGCAATAGATGGTGCCTGTGTGTTATGGAAAAGAATGGATCCTTCTTTGATGGAATGAAACGCAGTAGAACGTGGTGGATTGTTGCGGAATGGAGTGGAATGTTGCGATGTGGAGTGCAATGCAGTGCATTGTGACGCAAGGGAGGGAAACCGAGCGGTTTGGATACGAAGGGAGCCTTCTTTCCAGGAATGGAAGGCAGTAAAAGGTGAAAGATTGTCAGGTACTGGAGTAGAATATTGTGGAGTGGAGTCGAACGGGGTGCCATTTGATGCAATAGACGGTTTCTCATTGTGTTTTAAGCGAATGGATTTATGTGCACGTGATTGTGCAGCTGTGTGTGTTTGTGTGTCTATTTTTGATAGGGATTGAGTGTGTGCATTTGTCACTGTGTGTACGGTTTTGAGAGAGGTTGCTGTGTCAGCGTGCAGGTGTGTGAGTGGCTGAGCAAGAGTGTCTGTATATGCGAGGGCATGACCATGTTTATAAGAGGGTGATTATATAAGTGTTTAAGTGTGTGTGTGAGAGTTTGACAGCATTTGAATGTATGAGTGCGTGTGAGCATGTTACTGTGTGAGGGTCTCTGTGTAGTTTTGTAAGTGTATGTGACATTTTGTCTGAGTGCGTGAGTCTGTAAGTGTGTTGGTGTGAGTGATTGTGTGCGTGATATTGTGCGCACGTCTGTGTCTGTGCGTTTGTCAGCATTCGTGTGTGTGTCTGTGTGTGACAGTTTGTGTGTCTGTGTTTATGGAGGTGTGGGTCTGTGTGAGTGGGTGTGATACTGAATATGAGATAGTGTGAGTTTCTTCGAGTGTGAGTGTGTAAGTGTGCAAGGTGCAGTGTCTCAGTGTGTGAATGTGAAGTAAGGTCTTATGTGATTGTGTTTTATTTATTGTGAGGAGAGTTTTACTCTTCAGGTGAGTGTGTAAATGTGAGAGACCATTTGTGTGAGTGGGAGTGTTACTCTGCATGTATGAGGGACAGTGTGTGTTTGTGTTTGAACGGGAGTCCATGTGAGTCTTAGATTTTATGTGTGCAGTTGTGGGAGTGTGTGCGAGAGGTGAGTGGGACTGAGTGGGTGCGACTGTGTATCTCTGGTAGAGTATGTGTATGTGTGACTGAATGTATCTGTTTGAGAGAGTGTGTGTGCACGTGTGTGTTAGTGTATAAGTGTTGATATGCCTGTGTGTTTCAGTGAGGGTGAGTGTAAGTGTGTGTTAGTGTGTGCGTGAGTGTGTGTGTGTATGTGTGATTGACTGAATGTTTTCGAGATTATTGGAGATACTTTGAGTGTGTGTGAGTGTGTGACTTTGTGTGTGAATGTGTGTGTGAGGGTGCACACGTGTGAGGGACTTGGTGTGAGTGTGAAACTGTGCATGTGTCAGCATGCATATGTGTGTGTGTGATGGTGGGTGTATGAGTGTGAATGACTGAGTGTGTAGGGCCATGAATGGGACTGAGTGTTTGTGAGTGTGTATACAAGTCTGTTGCGTGATTGTGTGTGATTGTGTTATTCTGTGTGTGTGTGGTTCGGTGGTTTTCTGTGTGTGTGGGCCTGTGCATGTGTGTGTGTGTGTGCGACTGAGTGAGAGAGTGCTTGCTTGTGCGTGTGTCTTTGTGTTGTGTCAGTGTGAGTGTTTGAGGGGAATGGGGTGAAATATGATGCCTCCAATGTTGCGATGGTTTGTGACATTTTGTGTGAGTGGGAGTGTTGGAGTGCGAGAGAGTGCGTGATTGCGTGTGAGCCTGTGAGTGTGTGTATGTGTTTGTGAGTGTGTGTGATGGTGACATTGCGTGAGGGTGCATTTGTGTCTGCATACGTGTAAGTGTGCTTTGGACATGTGTGAATGTATGTAGGTCTATGTGTGAGTGTGTGTGTTTGTGGATATGTGATGGTGTGGGTCACTGTGAGTGTGCAGGTGAGCAAGGTGCTGTGCGAGCGTGTGTCAGAGTGTGAAGGGCGTTCGTATGTGACTGTGTGAGATAGTATGAGCAGGTGTGTTTTAGTGTTATGTGTGTGTGTTTGTGAGAGATTAGCTGTGTGAGTGGGAGTGTTACTCTGAGTGTATGTGTGACTGTGTGTTTGGGTATGTAAGAATGCGTGTGAGTGTGTTTTAGTTTGTGAGTGTGCAGGTTTAGGAGCGTGTGTGCATGAGATGTGCGACTGTATGATTGTGCGTCATTCTGCATATGTATGTGCCTGGTTGTGAATGTGTGAGCATGTGTGAGTGAATGTGTGATTTTGGGTGTGTGTTCAAGGGCATGTTAGTGTCAGAGTTCAGGAGTGCTTATGTCTGTGTGTATATCAGTGTGTGTGAGTATATGTGGGAGATGTAGGTGCATGAGTGTGAGTGTTTCTATGTGTGTCTGTGTGCGTAATGGGGTGTGACTCTATGTGTTAAGGTCTCTGTGAGTGACTGTGTGTTTGAGTGTGTGTCAGTGTGTGTGAGTTTGTGTATGACTGTGTGAGTGTGAGTTTGCACATGTGTGAGGGACTTTATTTGAGTGTGTGTCAATATGTTTGTGTGAGAGTGTATATGTGTATGGGCGTGAGTGTGTGTGAGAGGTTTTGTGAATTTGTGTGGGAGTGCCAGATGTGTGAATGTGTGGGAGTGGGTGTTTGTGGGTGTGTATAAGAACTGTTGCGAGATTGTGTGATATTGAGTGTGTGTTTGGGTGTCTATGTGGTTTCATGCATGTGTGTGGGACTGAACGTGCGGGTCTGGGCGTGTGTCTGTGTGAGTGTGTGAGTGGAATGGGGTGAAATATGATGCAACAAAGGTTCCTGAGAGGTTTGAAAGCGATATTGGCCTTCTCTGATGGAACGGAAAGCCATAGAACGTGGTGGGAGGCTACAGATAGAAGAGCAATGTTGTGGAACGGACTGTAATGCAGTGTATTGTGATGCAATAGATGGTGCCTGTGTGTTATGGAAAAGAATGGATCGTTCTTTGATGGAATGAAAAGCAGTAGAACGTGGTGGATTGTTGCGGAATGGAGTGGAATGTTGCGATGTGGAGTGCAATGCAGTGCATTGTGACGCAAGGGAGAGAAACCGAGCGGTTTGGACACGAAGGGAGCCTTCTTTCCAGGAATGGAAGGCAGTAAAAGGTGAAAGATTGTCAGGTACTGGAGTAGAATATTGTGGAGTGGAGTCGAACGGGGTGCCATTTGATGCAATAGACGGTTTCTCATTGTGTTTTAAGCGAATGGATTTATGTGCACGTGATTGTGCAGCTGTGTGTGTTTGTGTGTCTATTTTTGATAGGGATTGAGTGTGTGCATTTGTCACTGTGTGTACGGTTTTGAGAGAGGTTGCTGTGTCAGCGTGCAGGTGTGTGAGTGGCTGAGCAAGAGTGTCTGTATATGCGAGGGCGTGACCATGTTTATAAGAGGGTGATTATATAAGTGTTTATGTGTGTGTGTGAGAGTTTGACAGCATTTGAATATATGAGTGCGTGTGAGCATGTTACTGTGTGAGGGTCTCTGTGTAGTTTTGTAAGTGTATGTGACATTTTGTCTGAGTGCGTGAGTCTGTAAGTGTGTTGGTGTGAGTGATTGTGTGCGTGATATTGTGCGCACGTCTGTGTCTGTGCGTTTGTCAGCATTCGTGTGTGTGTCTGTGTGTGACAGTTTGTGTGTCTGTGTTTATGGAGGTGGGTGTCTGTGTGAGTGGGTGTGATACTGAATATGAGATAGTGTGAGTTTCTTCGAGTGTGAGTGTGTAAGTGTGCAAGGTGCAGTGTCTCAGTGTGTGAATGTGAAGTAAGGTCTTATGTGATTGTGTTTTATTTATTGTGAGGAGAGTTTTACTCTTCAGGTGAGTGTGTAAATGTGAGAGACCATTTGTGTGAGTGGGAGTGTTACTCTGCATGTATGAGGGACAGTGTGTGTTTGTGTTTGAACGGGAGTCCATGTGAGTCTTAGATTTTATGTGTGCAGTTGTGGGAGTGTGTGCGAGAGGTGAGTGGGACTGAGTGGGTGCGACTGTGTATCTCTGGTAGAGTATGTGTATGTGTGACTGAATGTATCTGTTTGAGAGAGTGTGTGTGCACGTGTGTGTTAGTGTATAAGTGTTGATATGCCTGTGTGTTTCAGTGAGGGTGAGTGTAAGTGTGTGTTAGTGTGTGCGTGAGTGTGTGTGTGTATGTGTGATTGACTGAATGTTTTCGAGATTATTGGAGATACTTTGAGTGTGTGTGAGTGTGTGACTTTGTGTGTGAATGTGTGCGTGAGGGTGCACACGTGTGAGGGACTTGGTGTGAGTGTGAAACTGTGCATGTGTCAGCATGCATATGTGTGTGTGATGGTGGGTGTATGAGTGTGAATGACTGAGTGTGTAGGGCCATGAATGGGACTGAGTGTTTGTGAGTGTGTATACAAGTCTGTTGCGTGATTGTGTGTGATTGTGTTATTCTGTGTGTGTGTGGTTCGGTGGTTTTCTGTGTGTGTGGGCCTGTGCATGTGTGTGTGTGTGCGACTGAGTGAGAGAGTGCTTGCTTGTGCGTGTGTCTTTGTGTTGTGTCAGTGTGAGTGTTTGAGGGGAATGGGGTGAAATATGATGCCTCCAATGTTGCGATGGTTTGTGACATTTTGTGTGAGTGGGAGTGTTGGAGTGCGAGAGAGTGCGTGATTGCGTGTGAGCCTGTGAGTGTGTGTATGTGTTTGTGAGTGTGTGTGATGGTGACATTGCGTGAGGGTGCATTTGTGTCTGCATACGTGTAAGTGTGCTTTGGACATGTGTGAATGTATGTAGGTCTATGTGTGAGTGTGTGTGTTTGTGGATATGTGATGGTGTGGGTCACTGTGAGTGTGCAGGTGAGCAAGGTGCTGTGCGAGCGTGTGTCAGAGTGTGAAGGGCGTTCGTATGTGACTGTGTGAGATAGTATGAGCAGGTGTGTTTTAGTGTTATGTGTGTGTGTTTGAGAGAGATTAGCTGTGTGGGTGGGAGTGTTACTCTGAGTGTATGTGTGACTGTGTGTTTGGGTATGTAAGAATGCGTGTGAGTGTGTTTTAGTTTGTGAGTGTGCAGGTTTAGGAGCGTGTGTGCATGAGATGTGCGACTGTATGATTGTGCATCATTCTGCATATGTATGTGCCTGGTTGTGAATGTGTGAGCATGTGTGAGTGAATGTGTGATTTTGGGTGTGTGTTCAAGGGCATGTTAGTGTCAGAGTTCAGGAGTGCTTATGTCTGTGTGTATATCAGTGTGTGTGAGTATATGTGGGAGATGTAGGGGCATGAGTGTGTTTCTATGTGTGTCTGTGTGCGTAATGGGGTGTGACTCTATGTGTTAAGGTCTCTGTGAGTGACTGTGTGTTTGAGTGTGTGTCAGTGTGTGTGAGTTTGTGTATGACTGTGTGAGTGTGAGTTTGCACATGTGTGAGGGACTTTATTTGAGTGTGTGTCAATGTGTTTGTGTGAGAGTGTATATGTGTATGGGCGTGAGTGTGTGTGAGAGGTTTTGTGAATTTGTGTGGGAGTGCCAGATGTGTGAATGTGTGGGAGTGGGTGTTTGTGGGTGTGTATAAGAACTGTTGCGAGATTGTGTGATATTGAGTGTGTGTTTGGGTGTCTATGTGGTTTCATGCATGTGTGTGGGACTGAACGTGCGGGTCTGGGCGTGTGTCTGTGTGAGTGTGTGAGTGGAATGGGGTGAAATATGATGCAACAAAGGTTCCTGAGAGGTTTGAAAGCGATATTGGCCTTCTCTGATGGAACGGAAAGCCATAGAACGTGGTGGGAGGCTACAGATAGAAGAGCAATGTTGTGGAACGGACTGTAATGCAGTGTATTGTGATGCAATAGATGGTGCCTGTGTGTTATGGAAAAGAATGGATCCTTCTTTGATGGAATGAAACGCAGTAGAACGTGGTGGATTGTTGCGGAATGGAGTGGAATGTTGCGATGTGGAGTGCAATGCAGTGCATTGTGACGCAAGGGAGGGAAACCGAGCGGTTTGGACACGAAGGGAGCCTTCTTTCCAGGAATGGAAGGCAGTAAAAGGTGAAAGATTGTCAGGTACTGGAGTAGAATATTGTGGAGTGGAGTCGAACGGGGTGCCATTTGATGCAATAGACGGTTTTCCATTGTGTTTTAAGCGAATGGATTTATGTGCACGTGATTGTGCAGCTGTGTGTGTTTGTGTGTCTATTTTTGATAGGGATTGAGTGTGTGCATTTGTCACTGTGTGTACGGTTTTGAGAGAGGTTGCTGTGTCAGCGTGCAGGTGTGTGAGTGGCTGAGCAAGAGTGTCTGTATATGCGAGGGCGTGACCATGTTTATAAGAGGGTGATTATATAAGTGTTTAAGTGTGTGTGTGAGAGTTTGACAGCATTTGAATGTATGAGTGCGTGTGAGCATGTTACTGTGTGAGGGTCTCTGTGTAGTTTTGTAAGTGTATGTGACATTTTGTCTGAGTGCGTGAGTCTGTAAGTGTGTTGGTGTGAGTGATTGTGTGCGTGATATTGTGCGCACGTCTGTGTCTGTGCGTTTGTCAGCATTCGTGTGTGTGTCTGTGTGTGACAGTTTGTGTGTCTGTGTTTATGGAGGTGTGTGTCTGTGTGAGTGGGTGTGATACTGAATATGAGATAGTGTGAGTTTCTTCGAGTGTGAGTGTGTAAGTGTGCAAGGTGCAGTGTCTCCGTGGGTGAATGTGAAGTAAGGTCTTATGTGATTGTGTTTTATTTATTGTGAGGAGAGTTTTACTCTTCAGGTGAGTGTGTAAATGTGAGAGACCATTTGTGTGAGTGGGAGTGTTACTCTGCATGTATGAGGGACAGTGTGTGTTTGTGTTTGAACGGGAGTCCATGTGAGTCTTAGATTTTATGTGTGCAGTTGTGGGAGTGTGTGCGAGAGGTGAGTGGGACTGAGTGGGTGCGACTGTGTATCTCTGGTAGAGTATGTGTATGTGTGACTGAATGTATCTGTTTGAGAGAGTGTGTGTGCACGTGTGTGTTAGTGTATAAGTGTTGATATGCCTGTGTGTTTCAGTGAGGGTGAGTGTAACTGTGTGTTAGTGTGTGCGTGAGTGTGTGTGTGTATGTGTGATTGACTGAATGTTTTCGAGATTATTGGAGATACTGTGAGTGTGTGACTTTGTGTGTGAATGTGTGCGTGAGGGTGCACACGTGTGAGGGACTTGGTGTGAGTGTGAAACTGTGCATGTGTCAGCATGCATATGTGTGTGTGATGGTGGGTGTATGAGTGTGAATGACTGAGTGTGTAGGGCCATGAATGGGACTGAGTGTTTGTGAGTGTGTATACAAGTCTGTTGCGTGATTGTGTGTGATTGTGTTATTCTGTGTGTGTGTGGTTCGGTGGTTTTCTGTGTGTGTGGGCCTGTGCATGTGTGTGTGTGTGCGACTGAGTGAGAGAGTGCTTGCTTGTGCGTGTGTCTTTGTGTTGTGTCAGTGTGAGTGTTTGAGGGGAATGGGGTGAAATATGATGCCTCCAATGTTGCGATGGTTTGTGACATTTTGTGTGAGTGGGAGTGTTGGAGTGCGAGAGAGTGCGTGATTGCGTGTGAGCCTGTGAGTGTGTGTATGTGTTTGTGAGTGTGTGTGATGGTGACATTGCGTGAGGGTGCATTTGTGTCTGCATACGTGTAAGTGTGCTTTGGACATGTGTGAATGTATGTAGGTCTATGTGTGAGTGTGTGTGTTTGTGGATATGTGATGGTGTGGGTCACTGTGAGTGTGCAGGTGAGCAAGGTGCTGTGCGAGCGTGTGTCAGAGTGTGAAGGGCGTTCGTATGTGACTGTGTGAGATAGTATGAGCAGGTGTGTTTTAGTGTTATGTGTGTGTGTTTGTGAGAGATTAGCTGTGTGAGTGGGAGTGTTACTCTGAGTGTATGTGTGACTGTGTGTTTGGGTATGTAAGAATGCGTGTGAGTGTGTTTTAGTTTGTGAGTGTGCAGGTTTAGGAGCGTGTGTGCATGAGATGTGCGACTGTATGATTGTGCGTCATTCTGCATATGTATGTGCCTGGTTGTGAATGTGTGAGCATGTGTGAGTGAATGTGTGATTTTGGGTGTGTGTTCAAGGGCATGTTAGTGTCAGAGTTCAGGAGTGCTTATGTCTGTGTGTATATCAGTGTGTGTGAGTATATGTGGGAGATGTAGGTGCATGAGTGTGAGTGTTTCTATGTGTGTCTGTGTGCGTAATGGGGTGTGACTCTATGTGTTAAGGTCTCTGTGAGTGACTGTGTGTTTGAGTGTGTGTCAGTGTGTGTGAGTTTGTGTATGACTGTGTGAGTGTGAGTTTGCACATGTGTGAGGGACTTTATTTGAGTGTGTGTCAATATGTTTGTGTGAGAGTGTATATGTGTATGGGCGTGAGTGTGTGTGAGAGGTTTTGTGAATTTGTGTGGGAGTGCCAGATGTGTGAATGTGTGGGAGTGGGTGTTTGTGGGTGTGTATAAGAACTGTTGCGAGATTGTGTGATATTGAGTGTGTGTTTGGGTGTCTATGTGGTTTCATGCATGTGTGTGGGACTGAACGTGCGGGTCTGGGCGTGTGTCTGTGTGAGTGTGTGAGTGGAATGGGGTGAAATATGATGCAACAAAGGTTCCTGAGAGGTTTGAAAGCGATATTGGCCTTCTCTGATGGAACGGAAAGCCATAGAACGTGGTGGGAGCCTACAGACAGAAGAGCAATGTTGTGGAACGGACTGTAATGCAGTGTATTGTGATGCAATAGATGGTGCCTGTGTGTTATGGAAAAGAATGGATCGTTCTTTGATGGAATGAAACGCAGTAGAACGTGGTGGATTGTTGCGGAATGGAGTGGAATGTTGCGATGTGGAGTGCAATGCAGTGCATTGTGACGCAAGGGAGGGAAACCGAGCGGTTTGGACACGAAGGGAGCCTTCTTTCCAGGAATGGAAGGCAGTAAAAGGTGAAAGATTGTCAGGTACTGGAGTAGAATATTGTGGAGTGGAGTCGAACGGGGTGCCATTTGATGCAATAGACGGTTTCTCATTGTGTTTTAAGCGAATGGATTTATGTGCACGTGATTGTGCAGCTGTGTGTGTTTGTGTGTCTATTTTTGATAGGGATTGAGTGTGTGCATTTGTCACTGTGTGTACGGTTTTGAGAGGTTGCTGTGTCAGCGTGCAGGTGTGTGAGTGGCTGAGCAAGAGTGTCTGTATATGCGAGGGCGTGACCATGTTTATAAGAGGGTGATTATATAAGTGTTTAAGTGTGTGTGTGAGAGTTTGACAGCATTTGAATGTATGAGTGCGTGTGAGCATGTTACTGTGTGAGGGTCTCTGTGTAGTTTTGTAAGTGTATGTGACATTTTGTCTGAGTGCGTGAGTCTGTAAGTGTGTTGGTGTGAGTGATTGTGTGCGTGATATTGTGCGCACGTCTGTGTCTGTGCGTTTGTCAGCATTCGTGTGTGTGTCTGTGTGTGACAGTTTGTGTGTCTGTGTTTATGGAGGTGTGTGTCTGTGTGAGTGGGTGTGATACTGAATATGAGATAGTGTGAGTTTCTTCGAGTGTGAGTGTGTAAGTGTGCAAGGTGCAGTGTCTCAGTGTGTGAATGTGAAGTAAGGTCTTATGTGATTGTGTTTTATTTATTGTGAGGAGAGTTTTACTCTTCAGGTGAGTGTGTAAATGTGAGAGACCATTTGTGTGAGTGGGAGTGTTACTCTGCATGTATGAGGGACAGTGTGTGTTTGTGTTTGAACGGGAGTCCATGTGAGTCTTAGATTTTATGTGTGCAGTTGTGGGAGTGTGTGCGAGAGGTGAGTGGGACTGAGTGGGTGCGACTGTGTATCTCTGGTAGAGTATGTGTATGTGTGACTGAATGTATCTGTTTGAGAGAGTGTGTGTGCACGTGTGTGTTAGGGTATAAGTGTTGATATGCCTGTGTGTTTCAGTGAGGGTGAGTGTAACTGTGTGTTAGTGTGTGCGTGAGTGTGTGTGTGTATGTGTGATTGACTGAATGTTTTCGAGATTATTGGAGATACTGTGAGTGTGTGACTTTGTGTGTGAATGTGTGCGTGAGGGTGCACACGTGTGAGGGACTTGGTGTGAGTGTGAAACTGTGCATGTGTCAGCATGCATATGTGTGTGTGATGGTGGGTGTATGAGTGTGAATGACTGAGTGTGTAGGGCCATGAATGGGACTGAGTGTTTGTGAGTGTGTATACAAGTCTGTTGCGTGATTGTGTGTGATTGTGTTATTCTGTGTGTGTGTGGTTCGGTGGTTTTCTGTGTGTGTGGGCCTGTGCATGTGTGTGTGTGTGCGACTGAGTGAGAGAGTGCTTGCTTGTGCGTGTGTCTTTGTGTTGTGTCAGTGTGAGTGTTTGAGGGGAATGGGGTGAAATATGATGCCTCCAATGTTGCGATGGTTTGTGACATTTTGTGTGAGTGGGAGTGTTGGAGTGCGAGAGAGTGCGTGATTGCGTGTGAGCCTGTGAGTGTGTGTATGTGTTTGTGAGTGTGTGTGATGGTGACATTGCGTGAGGGTGCATTTGTGTCTGCATACGTGTAAGTGTGCTTTGGACATGTGTGAATGTATGTAGGTCTATGTGTGAGTGTGTGTGTTTGTGGATATGTGATGGTGTGGGTCACTGTGAGTGTGCAGGTGAGCAAGGTGCTGTGCGAGCGTGTGTCAGAGTGTGAAGGGCGTTCGTATGTGACTGTGTGAGATAGTATGAGCAGGTGTGTTTTAGTGTTATGTGTGTGTGTTTGTGAGAGATTAGCTGTGTGAGTGGGAGTGTTACTCTGAGTGTATGTGTGACTGTGTGTTTGGGTATGTAAGAATGCGTGTGAGTGTGTTTTAGTTTGTGAGTGTGCAGGTTTAGGAGCGTGTGTGCATGAGATGTGCGATTGTATGATTGTGCGTCATTCTGCATATGTATGTGCCTGGTTGTGAATGTGTGAGCATGTGTGAGTGAATGTGTGATTTTGGGTGTGTGTTCAAGGGCATGTTAGTGTCAGAGTTCAGGAGTGCTTATGTCTGTGTGTATATCAGTGTGTGTGAGTATATGTGGGAGATGTAGTGGCATGAGTGTGTTTCTATGTGTGTCTGTGTGCGTAATGGGGTGTGACTCTATGTGTTAAGGTCTCTGTGAGTGACTGTGTGTTTGAGTGTGTGTCAGTGTGTGTGAGTTTGTGTATGACTGTGTGAGTGTGAGTTTGCACATGTGTGAGGGACTTTATTTGAGTGTGTGTCAATATGTTTGTGTGAGAGTGTATATGTGTATGGGCGTGAGTGTGTGTGAGAGGTTTTGTGAATTTGTGTGGGAGTGCCAGATGTGTGAATGTGTGGGAGTGGGTGTTTGTGGGTGTGTATAAGAACTGTTGCGAGATTGTGTGATATTGAGTGTGTGTTTGGGTGTCTATGTGGTTTCATGCATGTGTGTGGGACTGAACGTGCGGGTCTGGGCGTGTGTCTGTGTGAGTGTGTGAGTGGAATGGGGTGAAATATGATGCAACAAAGGTTCCTGAGAGGTTTGAAAGCGATATTGGCCTTCTCTGATGGAACGGAAAGCCATAGAACGTGGTGGGAGGCTACAGATAGAAGAGCAATGTTGTGGAACGGACTGTAATGCAGTGTATTGTGATGCAATAGATGGTGCCTGTGTGTTATGGAAAAGAATGGATCGTTCTTTGATGGAATGAAACGCAGTAGAACGTGGTGGATTGTTGCGGAATGGAGTGGAATGTTGCGATGTGGAGTGCAATGCAGTGCATTGTGACGCAAGGGAGGGAAACCGAGCGGTTTGGACACGAAGGGAGCCTTCTTTCCAGGAATGGAAGGCAGTAAAAGGTGAAAGATTGTCAGGTACTGGAGTAGAATATTGTGGAGTGGAGTCGAACGGGGTGCCATTTGATGCAATAGACGGTTTCTCATTGTGTTTTAAGCGAATGGATTTATGTGCACGTGATTGTGCAGCTGTGTGTGTTTGTGTGTCTATTTTTGATAGGGATTGAGTGTGTGCATTTGTCACTGTGTGTACGGTTTTGAGAGAGGTTGCTGTGTCAGCGTGCAGGTGTGTGAGTGGCTGAGCAAGAGTGTCTGTATATGCGAGGGCGTGACCATGTTTATAAGAGGGTGATTATATAAGTGTTTAAGTGTGTGTGTGAGAGTTTGACAGCATTTGAATGTATGAGTGCGTGTGAGCATGTTACTGTGTGAGGGTCTCTGTGTAGTTTTGTAAGTGTATGTGACATTTTGTCTGAGTGCGTGAGTCTGTAAGTGTGTTGGTGTGAGTGATTGTGTGCGTGATATTGTGCGCACGTCTGTGTCTGTGCGTTTGTCAGCATTCGTGTGTGTGTCTGTGTGTGACAGTTTGTGTGTCTGTGTTTATGGAGGTGGGTGTCTGTGTGAGTGGGTGTGATACTGAATATGAGATAGTGTGAGTTTCTTCGAGTGTGAGTGTGTAAGTGTGCAAGGTGCAGTGTCTCAGTGTGTGAATGTGAAGTAAGGTCTTATGTGATTGTGTTTTATTTATTGTGAGGAGAGTTTTACTCTTCAGGTGAGTGTGTAAATGTGAGAGACCATTTGTGTGAGTGGGAGTGTTACTCTGCATGTATGAGGGACAGTGTGTGTTTGTGTTTGAACGGGAGTCCATGTGAGTCTTAGATTTTATGTGTGCAGTTGTGGGAGTGTGTGCGAGAGGTGAGTGGGACTGAGTGGGTGCGACTGTGTATCTCTGGTAGAGTATGTGTATGTGTGACTGAATGTATCTGTTTGAGAGAGTGTGTGTGCACGTGTGTGTTAGTGTATAAGTGTTGATATGCCTGTGTGTTTCAGTGAGGGTGAGTGTAAGTGTGTGTTAGTGTGTGCGTGAGTGTGTGTGTGTATGTGTGATTGACTGAATGTTTTCGAGATTATTGGAGATACTTTGAGTGTGTGTGAGTGTGTGACTTTGTGTGTGAATGTGTGCGTGAGGGTGCACACGTGTGAGGGACTTGGTGTGAGTGTGAAACTGTGCATGTGTCAGCATGCATATGTGTGTGTGATGGTGGGTGTATGAGTGTGAATGACTGAGTGTGTAGGGCCATGAATGGGACTGAGTGTTTGTGAGTGTGTATACAAGTCTGTTGCGTGATTGTGTGTGATTGTGTTATTCTGTGTGTGTGTGGTTCGGTGGTTTTCTGTGTGTGTGGGCCTGTGCATGTGTGTGTGTGTGCGACTGAGTGAGAGAGTGCTTGCTTGTGCGTGTGTCTTTGTGTTGTGTCAGTGTGAGTGTTTGAGGGGAATGGGGTGAAATATGATGCCTCCAATGTTGCGATGGTTTGTGACATTTTGTGTGAGTGGGAGTGTTGGAGTGCGAGAGAGTGCGTGATTGCGTGTGAGCCTGTGAGTGTGTGTATGTGTTTGTGAGTGTGTGTGATGGTGACATTGCGTGAGGGTGCATTTGTGTCTGCATACGTGTAAGTGTGCTTTGGACATGTGTGAATGTATGTAGGTCTATGTGTGAGTGTGTGTGTTTGTGGATATGTGATGGTGTGGGTCACTGTGAGTGTGCAGGTGAGCAAGGTGCTGTGCGAGCGTGTGTCAGAGTGTGAAGGGCGTTCGTATGTGACTGTGTGAGATAGTATGAGCAGGTGTGTTTTAGTGTTATGTGTGTGTGTTTGTGAGAGATTAGCTGTGTGGGTGGGAGTGTTACTCTGAGTGTATGTGTGACTGTGTGTTTGGGTATGTAAGAATGCGTGTGAGTGTGTTTTAGTTTGTGAGTGTGCAGGTTTAGGAGCGTGTGTGCATGAGATGTGCGACTGTATGATTGTGCGTCATTCTGCATATGTATGTGCCTGGTTGTGAATGTGTGAGCATGTGTGAGTGAATGTGTGATTTTGGGTGTGTGTTCAAGGGCATGTTAGTGTCAGAGTTCAGGAGTGCTTATGTCTGTGTGTATATCAGTGTGTGTGAGTATATGTGGGAGATGTAGGGGCATGAGTGTGTTTCTATGTGTGTCTGTGTGCGTAATGGGGTGTGACTCTATGTGTTAAGGTCTCTGTGAGTGACTGTGTGTTTGAGTGTGTGTCAGTGTGTGTGAGTTTGTGTATGACTGTGTGAGTGTGAGTTTGCACATGTGTGAGGGACTTTATTTGAGTGTGTGTCAATATGTTTGTGTGAGAGTGTATATGTGTATGGGCGTGAGTGTGTGTGAGAGGTTTTGTGAATTTGTGTGGGAGTGCCAGATGTGTGAATGTGTGGGAGTGGGTGTTTGTGGGTGTGTATAAGAACTGTTGCGAGATTGTGTGATATTGAGTGTGTGTTTGGGTGTCTATGTGGTTTCATGCATGTGTGTGGGACTGAACGTGCGGGTCTGGGCGTGTGTCTGTGTGAGTGTGTGAGTGGAATGGGGTGAAATATGATGCAACAAAGGTTCCTGAGAGGTTTGAAAGCGATATTGGCCTTCTCTGATGGAACGGAAAGCCATAGAACGTGGTGGGAGCCTACAGACAGAAGAGCAATGTTGTGGAACGGACTGTAATGCAGTGTATTGTGATGCAATAGATGGTGCCTGTGTGTTATGGAAAAGAATGGATCGTTCTTTGATGGAATGAAACGCAGTAGAACGTGGTGGATTGTTGCGGAATGGAGTGGAATGTTGCGATGTGGAGTGCAATGCAGTGCATTGTGACGCAAGGGAGGGAAACCGAGCGGTTTGGACACGAAGGGAGCCTTCTTTCCAGGAATGGAAGGCAGTAAAAGGTGAAAGATTGTCAGGTACTGGAGTAGAATATTGTGGAGTGGAGTCGAACGGGGTGCCATTTGATGCAATAGACGGTTTCTCATTGTGTTTTAAGCGAATGGATTTATGTGCACGTGATTGTGCAGCTGTGTGTGTTTGTGTGTCTATTTTTGATAGGGATTGAGTGTGTGCATTTGTCACTGTGTGTACGGTTTTGAGAGGTTGCTGTGTCAGCGTGCAGGTGTGTGAGTGGCTGAGCAAGAGTGTCTGTATATGCGAGGGCGTGACCATGTTTATAAGAGGGTGATTATATAAGTGTTTAAGTGTGTGTGTGAGAGTTTGACAGCATTTGAATGTATGAGTGCGTGTGAGCATGTTACTGTGTGAGGGTCTCTGTGTAGTTTTGTAAGTGTATGTGACATTTTGTCTGAGTGCGTGAGTCTGTAAGTGTGTTGGTGTGAGTGATTGTGTGCGTGATATTGTGCGCACGTCTGTGTCTGTGCGTTTGTCAGCATTCGTGTGTGTGTCTGTGTGTGACAGTTTGTGTGTCTGTGTTTATGGAGGTGTGTGTCTGTGTGAGTGGGTGTGATACTGAATATGAGATAGTGTGAGTTTCTTCGAGTGTGAGTGTGTAAGTGTGCAAGGTGCAGTGTCTCAGTGTGTGAATGTGAAGTAAGGTCTTATGTGATTGTGTTTTATTTATTGTGAGGAGAGTTTTACTCTTCAGGTGAGTGTGTAAATGTGAGAGACCATTTGTGTGAGTGGGAGTGTTACTCTGCATGTATGAGGGACAGTGTGTGTTTGTGTTTGAACGGGAGTCCATGTGAGTCTTAGATTTTATGTGTGCAGTTGTGGGAGTGTGTGCGAGAGGTGAGTGGGACTGAGTGGGTGCAACTGTGTATCTCTGGTAGAGTATGTGTATGTGTGACTGAATGTATCTGTTTGAGAGAGTGTGTGTGCACGTGTGTGTTAGTGTATAAGTGTTGATATGCCTGTGTGTTTCAGTGAGGGTGAGTGTAACTGTGTGTTAGTGTGTGCGTGAGTGTGTGTGTGTATGTGTGATTGACTGAATGTTTTCGAGATTATTGGAGATACTGTGAGTGTGTGACTTTGTGTGTGAATGTGTGCGTGAGGGTGCACACGTGTGAGGGACTTGGTGTGAGTGTGAAACTGTGCATGTGTCAGCATGCATATGTGTGTGTGATGGTGGGTGTATGAGTGTGAATGACTGAGTGTGTAGGGCCATGAATGGGACTGAGTGTTTGTGAGTGTGTATACAAGTCTGTTGCGTGATTGTGTGTGATTGTGTTATTCTGTGTGTGTGTGGTTCGGTGGTTTTCTGTGTGTGTGGGCCTGTGCATGTGTGTGTGTGTGCGACTGAGTGAGAGAGTGCTTGCTTGTGCGTGTGTCTTTGTGTTGTGTCAGTGTGAGTGTTTGAGGGGAATGGGGTGAAATATGATGCCTCCAATGTTGCGATGGTTTGTGACATTTTGTGTGAGTGGGAGTGTTGGAGTGCGAGAGAGTGCGTGATTGCGTGTGAGCCTGTGAGTGTGTGTATGTGTTTGTGAGTGTGTGTGATGGTGACATTGCGTGAGGGTGCATTTGTGTCTGCATACGTGTAAGTGTGCTTTGGACATGTGTGAATGTATGTAGGTCTATGTGTGAGTGTGTGTGTTTGTGGATATGTGATGGTGTGGGTCACTGTGAGTGTGCAGGTGAGCAAGGTGCTGTGCGAGCGTGTGTCAGAGTGTGAAGGGCGTTCGTATGTGACTGTGTGAGATAGTATGAGCAGGTGTGTTTTAGTGTTATGTGTGTGTGTTTGTGAGAGATTATCTGTGTGAGTGGGAGTGTTACTCTGAGTGTATGTGTGACTGTGTGTTTGGGTATGTAAGAATGCGTGTGAGTGTGTTTTAGTTTGTGAGTGTGCAGGTTTAGGAGCGTGTGTGCATGAGATGTGCGACTGTATGATTGTGCGTCATTCTGCATATGTATGTGCCTGGTTGTGAATGTGTGAGCATGTGTGAGTGAATGTGTGATTTTGGGTGTGTGTTCAAGGGCATGTTAGTGTCAGAGTTCAGGAGTGCTTATGTCTGTGTGTATATCAGTGTGTGTGAGTATATGTGGGAGATGTAGGTGCATGAGTGTGAGTGTTTCTATGTGTGTCTGTGTGCGTAATGGGGTGTGACTCTATGTGTTAAGGTCTCTGTGAGTGACTGTGTGTTTGAGTGTGTGTCAGTGTGTGTGAGTTTGTGTATGACTGTGTGAGTGTGAGTTTGCACATGTGTGAGGGACTTTATTTGAGTGTGTGTCAATATGTTTGTGTGAGAGTGTATATGTGTATGGGCGTGAGTGTGTGTGAGAGGTTTTGTGAATTTGTGTGGGAGTGCCAGATGTGTGAATGTGTGGGAGTGGGTGTTTGTGGGTGTGTATAAGAACTGTTGCGAGATTGTGTGATATTGAGTGTGTGTTTGGGTGTCTATGTGGTTTCATGCATGTGTGTGGGACTGAACGTGCGGGTCTGGGCGTGTGTCTGTGTGAGTGTGTGAGTGGAATGGGGTGAAATATGATGCAACAAAGGTTCCTGAGAGGTTTGAAAGCGATATTGGCCTTCTCTGATGGAACGGAAAGCCATAGAACGTGGTGGGAGGCTACAGATAGAAGAGCAATGTTGTGGAACGGACTGTAATGCAGTGTATTGTGATGCAATAGATGGTGCCTGTGTGTTATGGAAAAGAATGGATCGTTCTTTGATGGAATGAAAAGCAGTAGAACGTGGTGGATTGTTGCGGAATGGAGTGGAATGTTGCGATGTGGAGTGCAATGCAGTGCATTGTGACGCAAGGGAGGGAAACCGAGCGGTTTGGACACGAAGGGAGCCTTCTTTCCAGGAATGGAAGGCAGTAAAAGGTGAAAGATTGTCAGGTACTGGAGTAGAATATTGTGGAGTGGAGTCGAACGGGGTGCCATTTGATGCAATAGACGGTTTCTCATTGTGTTTTAAGCGAATGGATTTATGTGCACGTGATTGTGCAGCTGTGTGTGTTTGTGTGTCTATTTTTGATAGGGATTGAGTGTGTGCATTTGTCACTGTGTGTACGGTTTTGAGAGGTTGCTGTGTCAGCGTGCAGGTGTGTGAGTGGCTGAGCAAGAGTGTCTGTATATGCGAGGGCGTGACCATGTTTATAAGAGGGTGATTATATAAGTGTTTAAGTGTGTGTGTGAGAGTTTGACAGCATTTGAATGTATGAGTGCGTGTGAGCATGTTACTGTGTGAGGGTCTCTGTGTAGTTTTGTAAGTGTATGTGACATTTTGTCTGAGTGCGTGAGTCTGTAAGTGTGTTGGTGTGAGTGATTGTGTGCGTGATATTGTGCGCACGTCTGTGTCTGTGCGTTTGTCAGCATTCGTGTGTGTGTCTGTGTGTGACAGTTTGTGTGTCTGTGTTTATGGAGGTGTGTGTCTGTGTGAGTGGGTGTGATACTGAATATGAGATAGTGTGAGTTTCTTCGAGTGTGAGTGTGTAAGTGTGCAAGGTGCAGTGTCTCAGTGTGTGAATGTGAAGTAAGGTCTTATGTGATTGTGTTTTATTTATTGTGAGGAGAGTTTTACTCTTCAGGTGAGTGTGTAAATGTGAGAGACCATTTGTGTGAGTGGGAGTGTTACTCTGCATGTATGAGGGACAGTGTGTGTTTGTGTTTGAACGGGAGTCCATGTGAGTCTTAGATTTTATGTGTGCAGTTGTGGGAGTGTGTGCGAGAGGTGAGTGGGACTGAGTGGGTGCGACTGTGTATCTCTGGTAGAGTATGTGTATGTGTGACTGAATGTATCTGTTTGAGAGAGTGTGTGTGCACGTGTGTGTTAGTGTATAAGTGTTGATATGCCTGTGTGTTTCAGTGAGGGTGAGTGTAAGTGTGTGTTAGTGTGTGCGTGAGTGTGTGTGTGTATGTGTGATTGACTGAATGTTTTCGAGATTATTGGAGATACTGTGAGTGTGTGACTTTGTGTGTGAATGTGTGCGTGAGGGTGCACACGTGTGAGGGACTTGGTGTGAGTGTGAAACTGTGCATGTGTCAGCATGCATATGTGTGTGTGATGGTGGGTGTATGAGTGTGAATGACTGAGTGTGTAGGGCCATGAATGGGACTGAGTGTTTGTGAGTGTGTATACAAGTCTGTTGCGTGATTGTGTGTGATTGTGTTATTCTGTGTGTGTGTGGTTCGGTGGTTTTCTGTGTGTGTGGGCCTGTGCATGTGTGTGTGTGTGTGCGACTGAGTGAGAGAGTGCTTGCTTGTGCGTGTGTCTTTGTGTTGTGTCAGTGTGAGTGTTTGAGGGGAATGGGGTGAAATATGATGCCTCCAATGTTGCGATGGTTTGTGACATTTTGTGTGAGTGGGAGTGTTGGAGTGCGAGAGAGTGCGTGATTGCGTGTGAGCCTGTGAGTGTGTGTATGTGTTTGTGAGTGTGTGTGATGGTGACATTGCGTGAGGGTGCATTTGTGTCTGCATACGTGTAAGTGTGCTTTGGACATGTGTGAATGTATGTAGGTCTATGTGTGAGTGTGTGTGTTTGTGGATATGTGATGGTGTGGGTCACTGTGAGTGTGCAGGTGAGCAAGGTGCTGTGCGAGCGTGTGTCAGAGTGTGAAGGGCGTTCGTATGTGACTGTGTGAGATAGTATGAGCAGGTGTGTTTTAGTGTTATGTGTGTGTGTTTGTGAGAGATTATCTGTGTGAGTGGGAGTGTTACTCTGAGTGTATGTGTGACTGTGTGTTTGGGTATGTAAGAATGCGTGTGAGTGTGTTTTAGTTTGTGAGTGTGCAGGTTTAGGAGCGTGTGTGCATGAGATGTGCGACTGTATGATTGTGCGTCATTCTGCATATGTATGTGCCTGGTTGTGAATGTGTGAGCATGTGTGAGTGAATGTGTGATTTTGGGTGTGTGTTCAAGGGCATGTTAGTGTCAGAGTTCAGGAGTGCTTATGTCTGTGTGTATATCAGTGTGTGTGAGTATATGTGGGAGATGTAGGTGCATGAGTGTGAGTGTTTCTATGTGTGTCTGTGTGCGTAATGGGGTGTGACTCTATGTGTTAAGGTCTCTGTGAGTGACTGTGTGTTTGAGTGTGTGTCAGTGTGTGTGAGTTTGTGTATGACTGTGTGAGTGTGAGTTTGCACATGTGTGAGGGACTTTATTTGAGTGTGTGTCAATATGTTTGTGTGAGAGTGTATATGTGTATGGGCGTGAGTGTGTGTGAGAGGTTTTGTGAATTTGTGTGGGAGTGCCAGATGTGTGAATGTGTGGGAGTGGGTGTTTGTGGGTGTGTATAAGAACTGTTGCGAGATTGTGTGATATTGAGTGTGTGTTTGGGTGTCTATGTGGTTTCATGCATGTGTGTGGGACTGAACGTGCGGGTCTGGGCGTGTGTCTGTGTGAGTGTGTGAGTGGAATGGGGTGAAATATGATGCAACAAAGGTTCCTGAGAGGTTTGAAAGCGATATTGGCCTTCTCTGATGGAACGGAAAGCCATAGAACGTGGTGGGAGGCTACAGATAGAAGAGCAATGTTGTGGAACGGACTGTAATGCAGTGTATTGTGATGCAATAGATGGTGCCTGTGTGTTATGGAAAAGAATGGATCGTTCTTTGATGGAATGAAAAGCAGTAGAACGTGGTGGATTGTTGCGGAATGGAGTGGAATGTTGCGATGTGGAGTGCAATGCAGTGCATTGTGACGCAAGGGAGGGAAACCGAGCGGTTTGGACACGAAGGGAGCCTTCTTTCCAGGAATGGAAGGCAGTAAAAGGTGAAAGATTGTCAGGTACTGGAGTAGAATATTGTGGAGTGGAGTCGAACGGGGTGCCATTTGATGCAATAGACGGTTTCTCATTGTGTTTTAAGCGAATGGATTTATGTGCACGTGATTGTGCAGCTGTGTGTGTTTGTGTGTCTATTTTTGATAGGGATTGAGTGTGTGCATTTGTCACTGTGTGTACGGTTTTGAGAGGTTGCTGTGTCAGCGTGCAGGTGTGTGAGTGGCTGAGCAAGAGTGTCTGTATATGCGAGGGCGTGACCATGTTTATAAGAGGGTGATTATATAAGTGTTTAAGTGTGTGTGTGAGAGTTTGACAGCATTTGAATGTATGAGTGCGTGTGAGCATGTTACTGTGTGAGGGTCTCTGTGTAGTTTTGTAAGTGTATGTGACATTTTGTCTGAGTGCGTGAGTCTGTAAGTGTGTTGGTGTGAGTGATTGTGTGCGTGATATTGTGCGCACGTCTGTGTCTGTGCGTTTGTCAGCATTCGTGTGTGTGTCTGTGTGTGACAGTTTGTGTGTCTGTGTTTATGGAGGTGTGTGTCTGTGTGAGTGGGTGTGATACTGAATATGAGATAGTGTGAGTTTCTTCGAGTGTGAGTGTGTAAGTGTGCAAGGTGCAGTGTCTCAGTGTGTGAATGTGAAGTAAGGTCTTATGTGATTGTGTTTTATTTATTGTGAGGAGAGTTTTACTCTTCAGGTGAGTGTGTAAATGTGAGAGACCATTTGTGTGAGTGGGAGTGTTACTCTGCATGTATGAGGGACAGTGTGTGTTTGTGTTTGAACGGGAGTCCATGTGAGTCTTAGATTTTATGTGTGCAGTTGTGGGAGTGTGTGCGAGAGGTGAGTGGGACTGAGTGGGTGCGACTGTGTATCTCTGGTAGAGTATGTGTATGTGTGACTGAATGTATCTGTTTGAGAGAGTGTGTGTGCACGTGTGTGTTAGTGTATAAGTGTTGATATGCCTGTGTGTTTCAGTGAGGGTGAGTGTAAGTGTGTGTTAGTGTGTGCGTGAGTGTGTGTGTGTATGTGTGATTGACTGAATGTTTTCGAGATTATTGGAGATACTGTGAGTGTGTGACTTTGTGTGTGAATGTGTGCGTGAGGGTGCACACGTGTGAGGGACTTGGTGTGAGTGTGAAACTGTGCATGTGTCAGCATGCATATGTGTGTGTGATGGTGGGTGTATGAGTGTGAATGACTGAGTGTGTAGGGCCATGAATGGGACTGAGTGTTTGTGAGTGTGTATACAAGTCTGTTGCGTGATTGTGTGTGATTGTGTTATTCTGTGTGTGTGTGGTTCGGTGGTTTTCTGTGTGTGTGGGCCTGTGCATGTGTGTGTGTGTGTGCGACTGAGTGAGAGAGTGCTTGCTTGTGCGTGTGTCTTTGTGTTGTGTCAGTGTGAGTGTTTGAGGGGAATGGGGTGAAATATGATGCCTCCAATGTTGCGATGGTTTGTGACATTTTGTGTGAGTGGGAGTGTTGGAGTGCGAGAGAGTGCGTGATTGCGTGTGAGCCTGTGAGTGTGTGTATGTGTTTGTGAGTGTGTGTGATGGTGACATTGCGTGAGGGTGCATTTGTGTCTGCATACGTGTAAGTGTGCTTTGGACATGTGTGAATGTATGTAGGTCTATGTGTGAGTGTGTGTGTTTGTGGATATGTGATGGTGTGGGTCACTGTGAGTGTGCAGGTGAGCAAGGTGCTGTGCGAGCGTGTGTCAGAGTGTGAAGGGCGTTCGTATGTGACTGTGTGAGATAGTATGAGCAGGTGTGTTTTAGTGTTATGTGTGTGTGTTTGTGAGAGATTAGCTGTGTGAGTGGGAGTGTTACTCTGAGTGTATGTGTGACTGTGTGTTTGGGTATGTAAGAATGCGTGTGAGTGTGTTTTAGTTTGTGAGTGTGCAGGTTTAGGAGCGTGTGTGCATGAGATGTGCGATTGTATGATTGTGCGTCATTCTGCATATGTATGTGCCTGGTTGTGAATGTGTGAGCATGTGTGAGTGAATGTGTGATTTTGGGTGTGTGTTCAAGGGCATGTTAGTGTCAGAGTTCAGGAGTGCTTATGTCTGTGTGTATATCAGTGTGTGTGAGTATATGTGGGAGATGTAGTGGCATGAGTGTGTTTCTATGTGTGTCTGTGTGCGTAATGGGGTGTGACTCTATGTGTTAAGGTCTCTGTGAGTGACTGTGTGTTTGAGTGTGTGTCAGTGTGTGTGAGTTTGTGTATGACTGTGTGAGTGTGAGTTTGCACATGTGTGAGGGACTTTATTTGAGTGTGTGTCAATATGTTTGTGTGAGAGTGTATATGTGTATGGGCGTGAGTGTGTGTGAGAGGTTTTGTGAATTTGTGTGGGAGTGCCAGATGTGTGAATGTGTGGGAGTGGGTGTTTGTGGGTGTGTATAAGAACTGTTGCGAGATTGTGTGATATTGAGTGTGTGTTTGGGTGTCTATGTGGTTTCATGCATGTGTGTGGGACTGAACGTGCGGGTCTGGGCGTGTGTCTGTGTGAGTGTGTGAGTGGAATGGGGTGAAATATGATGCAACAAAGGTTCCTGAGAGGTTTGAAAGCGATATTGGCCTTCTCTGATGGAACGGAAAGCCATAGAACGTGGTGGGAGGCTACAGATAGAAGAGCAATGTTGTGGAACGGACTGTAATGCAGTGTATTGTGATGCAATAGATGGTGCCTGTGTGTTATGGAAAAGAATGGATCGTTCTTTGATGGAATGAAACGCAGTAGAACGTGGTGGATTGTTGCGGAATGGAGTGGAATGTTGCGATGTGGAGTGCAATGCAGTGCATTGTGACGCAAGGGAGGGAAACCGAGCGGTTTGGACACGAAGGGAGCCTTCTTTCCAGGAATGGAAGGCAGTAAAAGGTGAAAGATTGTCAGGTACTGGAGTAGAATATTGTGGAGTGGAGTCGAACGGGGTGCCATTTGATGCAATAGACGGTTTCTCATTGTGTTTTAAGCGAATGGATTTATGTGCACGTGATTGTGCAGCTGTGTGTGTTTGTGTGTCTATTTTTGATAGGGATTGAGTGTGTGCATTTGTCACTGTGTGTACGGTTTTGAGAGAGGTTGCTGTGTCAGCGTGCAGGTGTGTGAGTGGCTGAGCAAGAGTGTCTGTATATGCGAGGGCGTGACCATGTTTATAAGAGGGTGATTATATAAGTGTTTAAGTGTGTGTGTGAGAGTTTGACAGCATTTGAATGTATGAGTGCGTGTGAGCATGTTACTGTGTGAGGGTCTCTGTGTAGTTTTGTAAGTGTATGTGACATTTTGTCTGAGTGCGTGAGTCTGTAAGTGTGTTGGTGTGAGTGATTGTGTGCGTGATATTGTGCGCACGTCTGTGTCTGTGCGTTTGTCAGCATTCGTGTGTGTGTCTGTGTGTGACAGTTTGTGTGTCTGTGTTTATGGAGGTGGGTGTCTGTGTGAGTGGGTGTGATACTGAATATGAGATAGTGTGAGTTTCTTCGAGTGTGAGTGTGTAAGTGTGCAAGGTGCAGTGTCTCAGTGTGTGAATGTGAAGTAAGGTCTTATGTGATTGTGTTTTATTTATTGTGAGGAGAGTTTTACTCTTCAGGTGAGTGTGTAAATGTGAGAGACCATTTGTGTGAGTGGGAGTGTTACTCTGCATGTATGAGGGACAGTGTGTGTTTGTGTTTGAACGGGAGTCCATGTGAGTCTTAGATTTTATGTGTGCAGTTGTGGGAGTGTGTGCGAGAGGTGAGTGGGACTGAGTGGGTGCGACTGTGTATCTCTGGTAGAGTATGTGTATGTGTGACTGAATGTATCTGTTTGAGAGAGTGTGTGTGCACGTGTGTGTTAGTGTATAAGTGTTGATATGCCTGTGTGTTTCAGTGAGGGTGAGTGTAAGTGTGTGTTAGTGTGTGCGTGAGTGTGTGTGTGTATGTGTGATTGACTGAATGTTTTCGAGATTATTGGAGATACTTTGAGTGTGTGTGAGTGTGTGACTTTGTGTGTGAATGTGTGCGTGAGGGTGCACACGTGTGAGGGACTTGGTGTGAGTGTGAAACTGTGCATGTGTCAGCATGCATATGTGTGTGTGATGGTGGGTGTATGAGTGTGAATGACTGAGTGTGTAGGGCCATGAATGGGACTGAGTGTTTGTGAGTGTGTATACAAGTCTGTTGCGTGATTGTGTGTGATTGTGTTATTCTGTGTGTGTGTGGTTCGGTGGTTTTCTGTGTGTGTGGGCCTGTGCATGTGTGTGTGTGTGCGACTGAGTGAGAGAGTGCTTGCTTGTGCGTGTGTCTTTGTGTTGTGTCAGTGTGAGTGTTTGAGGGGAATGGGGTGAAATATGATGCCTCCAATGTTGCGATGGTTTGTGACATTTTGTGTGAGTGGGAGTGTTGGAGTGCGAGAGAGTGCGTGATTGCGTGTGAGCCTGTGAGTGTGTGTATGTGTTTGTGAGTGTGTGTGATGGTGACATTGCGTGAGGGTGCATTTGTGTCTGCATACGTGTAAGTGTGCTTTGGACATGTGTGAATGTATGTAGGTCTATGTGTGAGTGTGTGTGTTTGTGGATATGTGATGGTGTGGGTCACTGTGAGTGTGCAGGTGAGCAAGGTGCTGTGCGAGCGTGTGTCAGAGTGTGAAGGGCGTTCGTATGTGACTGTGTGAGATAGTATGAGCAGGTGTGTTTTAGTGTTATGTGTGTGTGTTTGTGAGAGATTAGCTGTGTGGGTGGGAGTGTTACTCTGAGTGTATGTGTGACTGTGTGTTTGGGTATGTAAGAATGCGTGTGAGTGTGTTTTAGTTTGTGAGTGTGCAGGTTTAGGAGCGTGTGTGCATGAGATGTGCGACTGTATGATTGTGCGTCATTCTGCATATGTATGTGCCTGGTTGTGAATGTGTGAGCATGTGTGAGTGAATGTGTGATTTTGGGTGTGTGTTCAAGGGCATGTTAGTGTCAGAGTTCAGGAGTGCTTATGTCTGTGTGTATATCAGTGTGTGTGAGTATATGTGGGAGATGTAGGGGCATGAGTGTGTTTCTATGTGTGTCTGTGTGCGTAATGGGGTGTGACTCTATGTGTTAAGGTCTCTGTGAGTGACTGTGTGTTTGAGTGTGTGTCAGTGTGTGTGAGTTTGTGTATGACTGTGTGAGTGTGAGTTTGCACATGTGTGAGGGACTTTATTTGAGTGTGTGTCAATATGTTTGTGTGAGAGTGTATATGTGTATGGGCGTGAGTGTGTGTGAGAGGTTTTGTGAATTTGTGTGGGAGTGCCAGATGTGTGAATGTGTGGGAGTGGGTGTTTGTGGGTGTGTATAAGAACTGTTGCGAGATTGTGTGATATTGAGTGTGTGTTTGGGTGTCTATGTGGTTTCATGCATGTGTGTGGGACTGAACGTGCGGGTCTGGGCGTGTGTCTGTGTGAGTGTGTGAGTGGAATGGGGTGAAATATGATGCAACAAAGGTTCCTGAGAGGTTTGAAAGCGATATTGGCCTTCTCTGATGGAACGGAAAGCCATAGAACGTGGTGGGAGGCTACAGATAGAAGAGCAATGTTGTGGAACGGACTGTAATGCAGTGTATTGTGATGCAATAGATGGTGCCTGTGTGTTATGGAAAAGAATGGATCGTTCTTTGATGGAATGAAACGCAGTAGAACGTGGTGGATTGTTGCGGAATGGAGTGGAATGTTGCGATGTGGAGTGCAATGCAGTGCATTGTGACGCAAGGGAGGGAAACCGAGCGGTTTGGACACGAAGGGAGCCTTCTTTCCAGGAATGGAAGGCAGTAAAAGGTGAAAGATTGTCAGGTACTGGAGTAGAATATTGTGGAGTGGAGTCGAACGGGGTGCCATTTGATGCAATAGACGGTTTCTCATTGTGTTTTAAGCGAATGGATTTATGTGCACGTGATTGTGCAGCTGTGTGTGTTTGTGTGTCTATTTTTGATAGGGATTGAGTGTGTGCATTTGTCACTGTGTGTACGGTTTTGAGAGAGGTTGCTGTGTCAGCGTGCAGGTGTGTGAGTGGCTGAGCAAGAGTGTCTGTATATGCGAGGGCGTGACCATGTTTATAAGAGGGTGATTATATAAGTGTTTAAGTGTGTGTGTGAGAGTTTGACAGCATTTGAATGTATGAGTGCGTGTGAGCATGTTACTGTGTGAGGGTCTCTGTGTAGTTTTGTAAGTGTATGTGACATTTTGTCTGAGTGCGTGAGTCTGTAAGTGTGTTGGTGTGAGTGATTGTGTGCGTGATATTGTGCGCACGTCTGTGTCTGTGCGTTTGTCAGCATTCGTGTGTGTGTCTGTGTGTGACAGTTTGTGTGTCTGTGTTTATGGAGGTGTGTGTCTGTGTGAGTGGGTGTGATACTGAATATGAGATAGTGTGAGTTTCTTCGAGTGTGAGTGTGTAAGTGTGCAAGGTGCAGTGTCTCAGTGTGTGAATGTGAAGTAAGGTCTTATGTGATTGTGTTTTATTTATTGTGAGGAGAGTTTTACTCTTCAGGTGAGTGTGTAAATGTGAGAGACCATTTGTGTGAGTGGGAGTGTTACTCTGCATGTATGAGGGACAGTGTGTGTTTGTGTTTGAACGGGAGTCCATGTGAGTCTTAGATTTTATGTGTGCAGTTGTGGGAGTGTGTGCGAGAGGTGAGTGGGACTGAGTGGGTGCGACTGTGTATCTCTGGTAGAGTATGTGTATGTGTGACTGAATGTATCTGTTTGAGAGAGTGTGTGTGCACGTGTGTGTTAGTGTATAAGTGTTGATATGCCTGTGTGTTTCAGTGAGGGTGAGTGTAAGTGTGTGTTAGTGTGTGCGTGAGTGTGTGTGTGTATGTGTGATTGACTGAATGTTTTCGAGATTATTGGAGATACTGTGAGTGTGTGACTTTGTGTGTGAATGTGTGCGTGAGGGTGCACACGTGTGAGGGACTTGGTGTGAGTGTGAAACTGTGCATGTGTCAGCATGCATATGTGTGTGTGATGGTGGGTGTATGAGTGTGAATGACTGAGTGTGTAGGGCCATGAATGGGACTGAGTGTTTGTGAGTGTGTATACAAGTCTGTTGCGTGATTGTGTGTGATTGTGTTATTCTGTGTGTGTGTGGTTCGGTGGTTTTCTGTGTGTGTGGGCCTGTGCATGTGTGTGTGTGTGCGACTGAGTGAGAGAGTGCTTGCTTGTGCGTGTGTCTTTGTGTTGTGTCAGTGTGAGTGTTTGAGGGGAATGGGGTGAAATATGATGCCTCCAATGTTGCGATGGTTTGTGACATTTTGTGTGAGTGGGAGTGTTGGAGTGCGAGAGAGTGCGTGATTGCGTGTGAGCCTGTGAGTGTGTGTATGTGTTTGTGAGTGTGTGTGATGGTGACATTGCGTGAGGGTGCATTTGTGTCTGCATACGTGTAAGTGTGCTTTGGACATGTGTGAATGTATGTAGGTCTATGTGTGAGTGTGTGTGTTTGTGGATATGTGATGGTGTGGGTCACTGTGAGTGTGCAGGTGAGCAAGGTGCTGTGCGAGCGTGTGTCAGAGTGTGAAGGGCGTTCGTATGTGACTGTGTGAGATAGTATGAGCAGGTGTGTTTTAGTGTTATGTGTGTGTGTTTGTGAGAGATTAGCTGTGTGGGTGGGAGTGTTACTCTGAGTGTATGTGTGACTGTGTGTTTGGGTATGTAAGAATGCGTGTGAGTGTGTTTTAGTTTGTGAGTGTGCAGGTTTAGGAGCGTGTGTGCATGAGATGTGCGACTGTATGATTGTGCGTCATTCTGCATATGTATGTGCCTGGTTGTGAATGTGTGAGCATGTGTGAGTGAATGTGTGATTTTGGGTGTGTGTTCAAGGGCATGTTAGTGTCAGAGTTCAGGAGTGCTTATGTCTGTGTGTATATCAGTGTGTGTGAGTATATGTGGGAGATGTAGGGGCATGAGTGTGTTTCTATGTGTGTCTGTGTGCGTAATGGGGTGTGACTCTATGTGTTAAGGTCTCTGTGAGTGACTGTGTGTTTGAGTGTGTGTCAGTGTGTGTGAGTTTGTGTATGACTGTGTGAGTGTGAGTTTGCACATGTGTGAGGGACTTTATTTGAGTGTGTGTCAATATGTTTGTGTGAGAGTGTATATGTGTATGGGCGTGAGTGTGTGTGAGAGGTTTTGTGAATTTGTGTGGGAGTGCCAGATGTGTGAATGTGTGGGAGTGGGTGTTTGTGGGTGTGTATAAGAACTGTTGCGAGATTGTGTGATATTGAGTGTGTGTTTGGGTGTCTATGTGGTTTCATGCATGTGTGTGGGACTGAACGTGCGGGTCTGGGCGTGTGTCTGTGTGAGTGTGTGAGTGGAATGGGGTGAAATATGATGCAACAAAGGTTCCTGAGAGGTTTGAAAGCGATATTGGCCTTCTCTGATGGAACGGAAAGCCATAGAACGTGGTGGGAGGCTACAGATAGAAGAGCAATGTTGTGGAACGGACTGTAATGCAGTGTATTGTGATGCAATAGATGGTGCCTGTGTGTTATGGAAAAGAATGGATCGTTCTTTGATGGAATGAAACGCAGTAGAACGTGGTGGATTGTTGCGGAATGGAGTGGAATGTTGCGATGTGGAGTGCAATGCAGTGCATTGTGACGCAAGGGAGGGAAACCGAGCGGTTTGGACACGAAGGGAGCCTTCTTTCCAGGAATGGAAGGCAGTAAAAGGTGAAAGATTGTCAGGTACTGGAGTAGAATATTGTGGAGTGGAGTCGAACGGGGTGCCATTTGATGCAATAGACGGTTTCTCATTGTGTTTTAAGCGAATGGATTTATGTGCACGTGATTGTGCAGCTGTGTGTGTTTGTGTGTCTATTTTTGATAGGGATTGAGTGTGTGCATTTGTCACTGTGTGTACGGTTTTGAGAGAGGTTGCTGTGTCAGCGTGCAGGTGTGTGAGTGGCTGAGCAAGAGTGTCTGTATATGCGAGGGCGTGACCATGTTTATAAGAGGGTGATTATATAAGTGTTTAAGTGTGTGTGTGAGAGTTTGACAGCATTTGAATGTATGAGTGCGTGTGAGCATGTTACTGTGTGAGGGTCTCTGTGTAGTTTTGTAAGTGTATGTGACATTTTGTCTGAGTGCGTGAGTCTGTAAGTGTGTTGGTGTGAGTGATTGTGTGCGTGATATTGTGCGCACGTCTGTGTCTGTGCGTTTGTCAGCATTCGTGTGTGTGTCTGTGTGTGACAGTTTGTGTGTCTGTGTTTATGGAGGTGTGTGTCTGTGTGAGTGGGTGTGATACTGAATATGAGATAGTGTGAGTTTCTTCGAGTGTGAGTGTGTAAGTGTGCAAGGTGCAGTGTCTCAGTGTGTGAATGTGAAGTAAGGTCTTATGTGATTGTGTTTTATTTATTGTGAGGAGAGTTTTACTCTTCAGGTGAGTGTGTAAATGTGAGAGACCATTTGTGTGAGTGGGAGTGTTACTCTGCATGTATGAGGGACAGTGTGTGTTTGTGTTTGAACGGGAGTCCATGTGAGTCTTAGATTTTATGTGTGCAGTTGTGGGAGTGTGTGCGAGAGGTGAGTGGGACTGAGTGGGTGCGACTGTGTATCTCTGGTAGAGTATGTGTATGTGTGACTGAATGTATCTGTTTGAGAGAGTGTGTGTGCACGTGTGTGTTAGTGTATAAGTGTTGATATGCCTGTGTGTTTCAGTGAGGGTGAGTGTAAGTGTGTGTTAGTGTGTGCGTGAGTGTGTGTGTGTATGTGTGATTGACTGAATGTTTTCGAGATTATTGGAGATACTGTGAGTGTGTGACTTTGTGTGTGAATGTGTGCGTGAGGGTGCACACGTGTGAGGGACTTGGTGTGAGTGTGAAACTGTGCATGTGTCAGCATGCATATGTGTGTGTGATGGTGGGTGTATGAGTGTGAATGACTGAGTGTGTAGGGCCATGAATGGGACTGAGTGTTTGTGAGTGTGTATACAAGTCTGTTGCGTGATTGTGTGTGATTGTGTTATTCTGTGTGTGTGTGGTTCGGTGGTTTTCTGTGTGTGTGGGCCTGTGCATGTGTGTGTGTGTGCGACTGAGTGAGAGAGTGCTTGCTTGTGCGTGTGTCTTTGTGTTGTGTCAGTGTGAGTGTTTGAGGGGAATGGGGTGAAATATGATGCCTCCAATGTTGCGATGGTTTGTGACATTTTGTGTGAGTGGGAGTGTTGGAGTGCGAGAGAGTGCGTGATTGCGTGTGAGCCTGTGAGTGTGTGTATGTGTTTGTGAGTGTGTGTGATGGTGACATTGCGTGAGGGTGCATTTGTGTCTGCATACGTGTAAGTGTGCTTTGGACATGTGTGAATGTATGTAGGTCTATGTGTGAGTGTGTGTGTTTGTGGATATGTGATGGTGTGGGTCACTGTGAGTGTGCAGGTGAGCAAGGTGCTGTGCGAGCGTGTGTCAGAGTGTGAAGGGCGTTCGTATGTGACTGTGTGAGATAGTATGAGCAGGTGTGTTTTAGTGTTATGTGTGTGTGTTTGTGAGAGATTATCTGTGTGAGTGGGAGTGTTACTCTGAGTGTATGTGTGACTGTGTGTTTGGGTATGTAAGAATGCGTGTGAGTGTGTTTTAGTTTGTGAGTGTGCAGGTTTAGGAGCGTGTGTGCATGAGATGTGCGACTGTATGATTGTGCGTCATTCTGCATATGTATGTGCCTGGTTGTGAATGTGTGAGCATGTGTGAGTGAATGTGTGATTTTGGGTGTGTGTTCAAGGGCATGTTAGTGTCAGAGTTCAGGAGTGCTTATGTCTGTGTGTATATCAGTGTGTGTGAGTATATGTGGGAGATGTAGGTGCATGAGTGTGAGTGTTTCTATGTGTGTCTGTGTGCGTAATGGGGTGTGACTCTATGTGTTAAGGTCTCTGTGAGTGACTGTGTGTTTGAGTGTGTGTCAGTGTGTGTGAGTTTGTGTATGACTGTGTGAGTGTGAGTTTGCACATGTGTGAGGGACTTTATTTGAGTGTGTGTCAATATGTTTGTGTGAGAGTGTATATGTGTATGGGCGTGAGTGTGTGTGAGAGGTTTTGTGAATTTGTGTGGGAGTGCCAGATGTGTGAATGTGTGGGAGTGGGTGTTTGTGGGTGTGTATAAGAACTGTTGCGAGATTGTGTGATATTGAGTGTGTGTTTGGGTGTCTATGTGGTTTCATGCATGTGTGTGGGACTGAACGTGCGGGTCTGGGCGTGTGTCTGTGTGAGTGTGTGAGTGGAATGGGGTGAAATATGATGCAACAAAGGTTCCTGAGAGGTTTGAAAGCGATATTGGCCTTCTCTGATGGAACGGAAAGCCATAGAACGTGGTGGGAGGCTACAGATAGAAGAGCAATGTTGTGGAACGGACTGTAATGCAGTGTATTGTGATGCAATAGATGGTGCCTGTGTGTTATGGAAAAGAATGGATCGTTCTTTGATGGAATGAAACGCAGTAGAACGTGGTGGATTGTTGCGGAATGGAGTGGAATGTTGCGATGTGGAGTGCAATGCAGTGCATTGTGACGCAAGGGAGGGAAACCGAGCGGTTTGGACACGAAGGGAGCCTTCTTTCCAGGAATGGAAGGCAGTAAAAGGTGAAAGATTGTCAGGTACTGGAGTAGAATATTGTGGAGTGGAGTCGAACGGGGTGCCATTTGATGCAATAGACGGTTTCTCATTGTGTTTTAAGCGAATGGATTTATGTGCACGTGATTGTGCAGCTGTGTGTGTTTGTGTGTCTATTTTTGATAGGGATTGAGTGTGTGCATTTGTCACTGTGTGTACGGTTTTGAGAGAGGTTGCTGTGTCAGCGTGCAGGTGTGTGAGTGGCTGAGCAAGAGTGTCTGTATATGCGAGGGCGTGACCATGTTTATAAGAGGGTGATTATATAAGTGTTTAAGTGTGTGTGTGAGAGTTTGACAGCATTTGAATGTATGAGTGCGTGTGAGCATGTTACTGTGTGAGGGTCTCTGTGTAGTTTTGTAAGTGTATGTGACATTTTGTCTGAGTGCGTGAGTCTGTAAGTGTGTTGGTGTGAGTGATTGTGTGCGTGATATTGTGCGCACGTCTGTGTCTGTGCGTTTGTCAGCATTCGTGTGTGTGTCTGTGTGTGACAGTTTGTGTGTCTGTGTTTATGGAGGTGTGTGTCTGTGTGAGTGGGTGTGATACTGAATATGAGATAGTGTGAGTTTCTTCGAGTGTGAGTGTGTAAGTGTGCAAGGTGCAGTGTCTCAGTGTGTGAATGTGAAGTAAGGTCTTATGTGATTGTGTTTTATTTATTGTGAGGAGAGTTTTACTCTTCAGGTGAGTGTGTAAATGTGAGAGACCATTTGTGTGAGTGGGAGTGTTACTCTGCATGTATGAGGGACAGTGTGTGTTTGTGTTTGAACGGGAGTCCATGTGAGTCTTAGATTTTATGTGTGCAGTTGTGGGAGTGTGTGCGAGAGGTGAGTGGGACTGAGTGGGTGCGACTGTGTATCTCTGGTAGAGTATGTGTATGTGTGACTGAATGTATCTGTTTGAGAGAGTGTGTGTGCACGTGTGTGTTAGTGTATAAGTGTTGATATGCCTGTGTGTTTCAGTGAGGGTGAGTGTAAGTGTGTGTTAGTGTGTGCGTGAGTGTGTGTGTGTATGTGTGATTGACTGAATGTTTTCGAGATTATTGGAGATACTGTGAGTGTGTGACTTTGTGTGTGAATGTGTGCGTGAGGGTGCACACGTGTGAGGGACTTGGTGTGAGTGTGAAACTGTGCATGTGTCAGCATGCATATGTGTGTGTGATGGTGGGTGTATGAGTGTGAATGACTGAGTGTGTAGGGCCATGAATGGGACTGAGTGTTTGTGAGTGTGTATACAAGTCTGTTGCGTGATTGTGTGTGATTGTGTTATTCTGTGTGTGTGTGGTTCGGTGGTTTTCTGTGTGTGTGGGCCTGTGCATGTGTGTGTGTGTGCGACTGAGTGAGAGAGTGCTTGCTTGTGCGTGTGTCTTTGTGTTGTGTCAGTGTGAGTGTTTGAGGGGAATGGGGTGAAATATGATGCCTCCAATGTTGCGATGGTTTGTGACATTTTGTGTGAGTGGGAGTGTTGGAGTGCGAGAGAGTGCGTGATTGCGTGTGAGCCTGTGAGTGTGTGTATGTGTTTGTGAGTGTGTGTGATGGTGACATTGCGTGAGGGTGCATTTGTGTCTGCATACGTGTAAGTGTGCTTTGGACATGTGTGAATGTATGTAGGTCTATGTGTGAGTGTGTGTGTTTGTGGATATGTGATGGTGTGGGTCACTGTGAGTGTGCAGGTGAGCAAGGTGCTGTGCGAGCGTGTGTCAGAGTGTGAAGGGCGTTCGTATGTGACTGTGTGAGATAGTATGAGCAGGTGTGTTTTAGTGTTATGTGTGTGTGTTTGTGAGAGATTATCTGTGTGAGTGGGAGTGTTACTCTGAGTGTATGTGTGACTGTGTGTTTGGGTATGTAAGAATGCGTGTGAGTGTGTTTTAGTTTGTGAGTGTGCAGGTTTAGGAGCGTGTGTGCATGAGATGTGCGACTGTATGATTGTGCGTCATTCTGCATATGTATGTGCCTGGTTGTGAATGTGTGAGCATGTGTGAGTGAATGTGTGATTTTGGGTGTGTGTTCAAGGGCATGTTAGTGTCAGAGTTCAGGAGTGCTTATGTCTGTGTGTATATCAGTGTGTGTGAGTATATGTGGGAGATGTAGGTGCATGAGTGTGAGTGTTTCTATGTGTGTCTGTGTGCGTAATGGGGTGTGACTCTATGTGTTAAGGTCTCTGTGAGTGACTGTGTGTTTGAGTGTGTGTCAGTGTGTGTGAGTTTGTGTATGACTGTGTGAGTGTGAGTTTGCACATGTGTGAGGGACTTTATTTGAGTGTGTGTCAATATGTTTGTGTGAGAGTGTATATGTGTATGGGCGTGAGTGTGTGTGAGAGGTTTTGTGAATTTGTGTGGGAGTGCCAGATGTGTGAATGTGTGGGAGTGGGTGTTTGTGGGTGTGTATAAGAACTGTTGCGAGATTGTGTGATATTGAGTGTGTGTTTGGGTGTCTATGTGGTTTCATGCATGTGTGTGGGACTGAACGTGCGGGTCTGGGCGTGTGTCTGTGTGAGTGTGTGAGTGGAATGGGGTGAAATATGATGCAACAAAGGTTCCTGAGAGGTTTGAAAGCGATATTGGCCTTCTCTGATGGAACGGAAAGCCATAGAACGTGGTGGGAGGCTACAGATAGAAGAGCAATGTTGTGGAACGGACTGTAATGCAGTGTATTGTGATGCAATAGATGGTGCCTGTGTGTTATGGAAAAGAATGGATCGTTCTTTGATGGAATGAAACGCAGTAGAACGTGGTGGATTGTTGCGGAATGGAGTGGAATGTTGCGATGTGGAGTGCAATGCAGTGCATTGTGACGCAAGGGAGGGAAACCGAGCGGTTTGGACACGAAGGGAGCCTTCTTTCCAGGAATGGAAGGCAGTAAAAGGTGAAAGATTGTCAGGTACTGGAGTAGAATATTGTGGAGTGGAGTCGAACGGGGTGCCATTTGATGCAATAGACGGTTTCTCATTGTGTTTTAAGCGAATGGATTTATGTGCACGTGATTGTGCAGCTGTGTGTGTTTGTGTGTCTATTTTTGATAGGGATTGAGTGTGTGCATTTGTCACTGTGTGTACGGTTTTGAGAGAGGTTGCTGTGTCAGCGTGCAGGTGTGTGAGTGGCTGAGCAAGAGTGTCTGTATATGCGAGGGCGTGACCATGTTTATAAGAGGGTGATTATATAAGTGTTTAAGTGTGTGTGTGAGAGTTTGACAGCATTTGAATGTATGAGTGCGTGTGAGCATGTTACTGTGTGAGGGTCTCTGTGTAGTTTTGTAAGTGTATGTGACATTTTGTCTGAGTGCGTGAGTCTGTAAGTGTGTTGGTGTGAGTGATTGTGTGCGTGATATTGTGCGCACGTCTGTGTCTGTGCGTTTGTCAGCATTCGTGTGTGTGTGTGTGTGACAGTTTGTGTGTCTGTGTTTATGGAGGTGTGTGTCTGTGTGAGTGGGTGTGATACTGAATATGAGATAGTGTGAGTTTCTTCGAGTGTGAGTGTGTAAGTGTGCAAGGTGCAGTGTCTCAGTGTGTGAATGTGAAGTAAGGTCTTATGTGATTGTGTTTCATTTATTGTGAGGAGAGTTTTACTCTTCAGGTGAGTGTGTAAATGTGAGAGACCATTTGTGTGAGTGGGAGTGTTACTCTGCATGTATGAGGGACAGTGTGTGTTTGTGTTTGAACGGGAGTCCACGTGAGTCTTAGATTTTATGTGTGCAGTTGTGGGAGTGTGTGCGAGAGGTGAGTGGGACTGAGTGGGTGCGACTGTGTATCTCTGGTAGAGTATGTGTATGTGTGACTGAATGTATCTGTTTGAGAGAGTGTGTGTGCACGTGTGTGTTAGTGTATAAGTGTTGATATGCCTGTGTGTTTCAGTGAGGGTGAGTGTAAGTGTGTGTTAGTGTGTGCGTGAGTGTGAGTGTGTATGTGTGATTGACTGAATGTTTTCGAGATTATTGGAGATACTTTGAGTGTGTGTGAGTGTGTGACTTTGTGTGTGAATGTGTGTGTGAGGGTGCACACGTGTGAGGGACTTGGTGTGAGTGTGAAACTGTGCATGTGTCAGCATGCATATGTGTGTGTGATGGTGGGTGTATGAGTGTGAATGACTGAGTGTGTAGGGCCATGAATGGGACTGAGTGTTTGTGAGTGTGTATACAAGTCTGTTGCGTGATTGTGTGTGATTGTGTTATTCTGTGTGTGTGTGGTTCGGTGGTTTTCTGTGTGTGTGGGCCTGTGCATGTGTGTGTGTGTGTGCGACTGAGTGAGAGAGTGCTTGCTTGTGCGTGTGTCTTTGTGTTGTGTCAGTGTGAGTGTTTGAGGGGAATGGGGTGAAATATGATGCCTCCAATGTTGCGATGGTTTGTGACATTTTGTGTGAGTGGGAGTGTTGGAGTGCGAGAGAGTGCGTGATTGCGTGTGAGCCTGTGAGTGTGTGTATGTGTTTGTGAGTGTGTGTGATGGTGACATTGCGTGAGGGTGCATTTGTGTCTGCATACGTGTAAGTGTGCTTTGGACATGTGTGAATGTATGTAGGTCTATGTGTGAGTGTGTGTGTTTGTGGATATGTGATGGTGTGGGTCACTGTGAGTGTGCAGGTGAGCAAGGTGCTGTGCGAGCGTGTGTCAGAGTGTGAAGGGCGTTCGTATGTGACTGTGTGAGATAGTATGAGCAGGTGTGTTTTAGTGTTATGTGTGTGTGTTTGTGAGAGATTATCTGTGTGAGTGGGAGTGTTACTCTGAGTGTATGTGTGACTGTGTGTTTGGGTATGTAAGAATGCGTGTGAGTGTGTTTTAGTTTGTGAGTGTGCAGGTTTAGGAGCGTGTGTGCATGAGATGTGCGACTGTATGATTGTGCGTCATTCTGCATATGTATGTGCCTGGTTGTGAATGTGTGAGCATGTGTGAGTGAATGTGTGATTTTGGGTGTGTGTTCAAGGGCATGTTAGTGTCAGAGTTCAGGAGTGCTTATGTCTGTGTGTATATCAGTGTGTGTGAGTATATGTGGGAGATGTAGGTGCATGAGTGTGAGTGTTTCTATGTGTGTCTGTGTGCGTAATGGGGTGTGACTCTATGTGTTAAGGTCTCTGTGAGTGACTGTGTGTTTGAGTGTGTGTCAGTGTGTGTGAGTTTGTGTATGACTGTGTGAGTGTGAGTTTGCACATGTGTGAGGGACTTTATTTGAGTGTGTGTCAATATGTTTGTGTGAGAGTGTATATGTGTATGGGCGTGAGTGTGTGTGAGAGGTTTTGTGAATTTGTGTGGGAGTGCCAGATGTGTGAATGTGTGGGAGTGGGTGTTTGTGGGTGTGTATAAGAACTGTTGCGAGATTGTGTGATATTGAGTGTGTGTTTGGGTGTCTATGTGGTTTCATGCATGTGTGTGGGACTGAACGTGCGGGTCTGGGCGTGTGTCTGTGTGAGTGTGTGAGTGGAATGGGGTGAAATATGATGCAACAAAGGTTCCTGAGAGGTTTGAAAGCGATATTGGCCTTCTCTGATGGAACGGAAAGCCATAGAACGTGGTGGGAGGCTACAGATAGAAGAGCAATGTTGTGGAACGGACTGTAATGCAGTGTATTGTGATGCAATAGATGGTGCCTGTGTGTTATGGAAAAGAATGGATCCTTCTTTGATGGAATGAAACGCAGTAGAACGTGGTGGATTGTTGCGGAATGGAGTGGAATGTTGCGATGTGGAGTGCAATGCAGTGCATTGTGACGCAAGGGAGGGAAACCGAGCAGTTTGGACACGAAGGGAGCCTTCTTTCCAGGAATGGAAGGCAGTCAAAGGTGAAAGATTGTCAGGTACTGGAGTAGAATATTGTGGAGTGGAGTCGAACGGGGTGCCATTTGATGCAATAGACGGTTTCTCATTGTGTTTTAAGCGAATGGATTTATGTGCACGTGATTGTGCAGCTGTGTGTGTTTGTGTGTCTATTTTTGATAGGGATTGAGTGTGTGCATTTGTCACTGTGTGTACGGTTTTGAGAGAGGTTGCTGTGTCAGCGTGCAGGTGTGTGAGTGGCTGAGCAAGAGTGTCTGTATATGCGAGGGCGTGACCATGTTTATAAGAGGGTGATTATATAAGTGTTTAAGTGTGTGTGTGAGAGTTTGACAGCATTTGAATGTATGAGTGCGTGTGAGCATGTTACTGTGTGAGGGTCTCTGTGTAGTTTTGTAAGTGTATGTGACATTTTGTCTGAGTGCGTGAGTCTGTAAGTGTGTTGGTGTGAGTGATTGTGTGCGTGATATTGTGCGCACGTCTGTGTCTGTGCGTTTGTCAGCATTCGTGTGTGTGTGTGTGTGACAGTTTGTGTGTCTGTGTTTATGGAGGTGTGTGTCTGTGTGAGTGGGTGTGATACTGAATATGAGATAGTGTGAGTTTCTTCGAGTGTGAGTGTGTAAGTGTGCAAGGTGCAGTGTCTCAGTGTGTGAATGTGAAGTAAGGTCTTATGTGATTGTGTTTCATTTATTGTGAGGAGAGTTTTACTCTTCAGGTGAGTGTGTAAATGTGAGAGACCATTTGTGTGAGTGGGAGTGTTACTCTGCATGTATGAGGGACAGTGTGTGTTTGTGTTTGAACGGGAGTCCACGTGAGTCTTAGATTTTATGTGTGCAGTTGTGGGAGTGTGTGCGAGAGGTGAGTGGGACTGAGTGGGTGCGACTGTGTATCTCTGGTAGAGTATGTGTATGTGTGACTGAATGTATCTGTTTGAGAGAGTGTGTGTGCACGTGTGTGTTAGTGTATAAGTGTTGATATGCCTGTGTGTTTCAGTGAGGGTGAGTGTAAGTGTGTGTTAGTGTGTGCGTGAGTGTGAGTGTGTATGTGTGATTGACTGAATGTTTTCGAGATTATTGGAGATACTTTGAGTGTGTGTGAGTGTGTGACTTTGTGTGTGAATGTGTGTGTGAGGGTGCACACGTGTGAGGGACTTGGTGTGAGTGTGAAACTGTGCATGTGTCAGCATGCATATGTGTGTGTGATGGTGGGTGTATGAGTGTGAATGACTGAGTGTGTAGGGCCATGAATGGGACTGAGTGTTTGTGAGTGTGTATACAAGTCTGTTGCGTGATTGTGTGTGATTGTGTTATTCTGTGTGTGTGTGGTTCGGTGGTTTTCTGTGTGTGTGGGCCTGTGCATGTGTGTGTGTGTGTGCGACTGAGTGAGAGAGTGCTTGCTTGTGCGTGTGTCTTTGTGTTGTGTCAGTGTGAGTGTTTGAGGGGAATGGGGTGAAATATGATGCCTCCAATGTTGCGATGGTTTGTGACATTTTGTGTGAGTGGGAGTGTTGGAGTGCGAGAGAGTGCGTGATTGCGTGTGAGCCTGTGAGTGTGTGTATGTGTTTGTGAGTGTGTGTGATGGTGACATTGCGTGAGGGTGCATTTGTGTCTGCATACGTGTAAGTGTGCTTTGGACATGTGTGAATGTATGTAGGTCTATGTGTGAGTGTGTGTGTTTGTGGATATGTGATGGTGTGGGTCACTGTGAGTGTGCAGGTGAGCAAGGTGCTGTGCGAGCGTGTGTCAGAGTGTGAAGGGCGTTCGTATGTGACTGTGTGAGATAGTATGAGCAGGTGTGTTTTAGTGTTATGTGTGTGTGTTTGTGAGAGATTATCTGTGTGAGTGGGAGTGTTACTCTGAGTGTATGTGTGACTGTGTGTTTGGGTATGTAAGAATGCGTGTGAGTGTGTTTTAGTTTGTGAGTGTGCAGGTTTAGGAGCGTGTGTGCATGAGATGTGCGACTGTATGATTGTGCGTCATTCTGCATATGTATGTGCCTGGTTGTGAATGTGTGAGCATGTGTGAGTGAATGTGTGATTTTGGGTGTGTGTTCAAGGGCATGTTAGTGTCAGAGTTCAGGAGTGCTTATGTCTGTGTGTATATCAGTGTGTGTGAGTATATGTGGGAGATGTAGGTGCATGAGTGTGAGTGTTTCTATGTGTGTCTGTGTGCGTAATGGGGTGTGACTCTATGTGTTAAGGTCTCTGTGAGTGACTGTGTGTTTGAGTGTGTGTCAGTGTGTGTGAGTTTGTGTATGACTGTGTGAGTGTGAGTTTGCACATGTGTGAGGGACTTTATTTGAGTGTGTGTCAATATGTTTGTGTGAGAGTGTATATGTGTATGGGCGTGAGTGTGTGTGAGAGGTTTTGTGAATTTGTGTGGGAGTGCCAGATGTGTGAATGTGTGGGAGTGGGTGTTTGTGGGTGTGTATAAGAACTGTTGCGAGATTGTGTGATATTGAGTGTGTGTTTGGGTGTCTATGTGGTTTCATGCATGTGTGTGGGACTGAACGTGCGGGTCTGGGCGTGTGTCTGTGTGAGTGTGTGAGTGGAATGGGGTGAAATATGATGCAACAAAGGTTCCTGAGAGGTTTGAAAGCGATATTGGCCTTCTCTGATGGAACGGAAAGCCATAGAACGTGGTGGGAGGCTACAGATAGAAGAGCAATGTTGTGGAACGGACTGTAATGCAGTGTATTGTGATGCAATAGATGGTGCCTGTGTGTTATGGAAAAGAATGGATCGTTCTTTGATGGAATGAAAAGCAGTAGAACGTGGTGGATTGTTGCGGAATGGAGTGGAATGTTGCGATGTGGAGTGCAATGCAGTGCATTGTGACGCAAGGGAGGGAAACCGAGCGGTTTGGACACGAAGGGAGCCTTCTTTCCAGGAATGGAAGGCAGTAAAAGGTGAAAGATTGTCAGGTACTGGAGTAGAATATTGTGGAGTGGAGTCGAACGGGGTGCCATTTGATGCAATAGACGGTTTCTCATTGTGTTTTAAGCGAATGGATTTATGTGCACGTGATTGTGCAGCTGTGTGTGTTTGTGTGTCTATTTTTGATAGGGATTGAGTGTGTGCATTTGTCACTGTGTGTACGGTTTTGAGAGAGGTTGCTGTGTCAGCGTGCAGGTGTGTGAGTGGCTGAGCAAGAGTGTCTGTATATGCGAGGGCGTGACCATGTTTATAAGAGGGTGATTATATAAGTGTTTAAGTGTGTGTGTGAGAGTTTGACAGCATTTGAATGTATGAGTGCGTGTGAGCATGTTACTGTGTGAGGGTCTCTGTGTAGTTTTGTAAGTGTATGTGACATTTTGTCTGAGTGCGTGAGTCTGTAAGTGTGTTGGTGTGAGTGATTGTGTGCGTGATATTGTGCGCACGTCTGTGTCTGTGCGTTTGTCAGCATTCGTGTGTGTGTGTGTGTGACAGTTTGTGTGTCTGTGTTTATGGAGGTGTGTGTCTGTGTGAGTGGGTGTGATACTGAATATGAGATAGTGTGAGTTTCTTCGAGTGTGAGTGTGTAAGTGTGCAAGGTGCAGTGTCTCAGTGTGTGAATGTGAAGTAAGGTCTTATGTGATTGTGTTTCATTTATTGTGAGGAGAGTTTTACTCTTCAGGTGAGTGTGTAAATGTGAGAGACCATTTGTGTGAGTGGGAGTGTTACTCTGCATGTATGAGGGACAGTGTGTGTTTGTGTTTGAACGGGAGTCCACGTGAGTCTTAGATTTTATGTGTGCAGTTGTGGGAGTGTGTGCGAGAGGTGAGTGGGACTGAGTGGGTGCGACTGTGTATCTCTGGTAGAGTATGTGTATGTGTGACTGAATGTATCTGTTTGAGAGAGTGTGTGTGCACGTGTGTGTTAGTGTATAAGTGTTGATATGCCTGTGTGTTTCAGTGAGGGTGAGTGTAAGTGTGTGTTAGTGTGTGCGTGAGTGTGAGTGTGTATGTGTGATTGACTGAATGTTTTCGAGATTATTGGAGATACTTTGAGTGTGTGTGAGTGTGTGACTTTGTGTGTGAATGTGTGTGTGAGGGTGCACACGTGTGAGGGACTTGGTGTGAGTGTGAAACTGTGCATGTGTCAGCATGCATATGTGTGTGTGATGGTGGGTGTATGAGTGTGAATGACTGAGTGTGTAGGGCCATGAATGGGACTGAGTGTTTGTGAGTGTGTATACAAGTCTGTTGCGTGATTGTGTGTGATTGTGTTATTCTGTGTGTGTGTGGTTCGGTGGTTTTCTGTGTGTGTGGGCCTGTGCATGTGTGTGTGTGTGTGCGACTGAGTGAGAGAGTGCTTGCTTGTGCGTGTGTCTTTGTGTTGTGTCAGTGTGAGTGTTTGAGGGGAATGGGGTGAAATATGATGCCTCCAATGTTGCGATGGTTTGTGACATTTTGTGTGAGTGGGAGTGTTGGAGTGCGAGAGAGTGCGTGATTGCGTGTGAGCCTGTGAGTGTGTGTATGTGTTTGTGAGTGTGTGTGATGGTGACATTGCGTGAGGGTGCATTTGTGTCTGCATACGTGTAAGTGTGCTTTGGACATGTGTGAATGTATGTAGGTCTATGTGTGAGTGTGTGTGTTTGTGGATATGTGATGGTGTGGGTCACTGTGAGTGTGCAGGTGAGCAAGGTGCTGTGCGAGCGTGTGTCAGAGTGTGAAGGGCGTTCGTATGTGACTGTGTGAGATAGTATGAGCAGGTGTGTTTTAGTGTTATGTGTGTGTGTTTGTGAGAGATTATCTGTGTGAGTGGGAGTGTTACTCTGAGTGTATGTGTGACTGTGTGTTTGGGTATGTAAGAATGCGTGTGAGTGTGTTTTAGTTTGTGAGTGTGCAGGTTTAGGAGCGTGTGTGCATGAGATGTGCGACTGTATGATTGTGCGTCATTCTGCATATGTATGTGCCTGGTTGTGAATGTGTGAGCATGTGTGAGTGAATGTGTGATTTTGGGTGTGTGTTCAAGGGCATGTTAGTGTCAGAGTTCAGGAGTGCTTATGTCTGTGTGTATATCAGTGTGTGTGAGTATATGTGGGAGATGTAGGTGCATGAGTGTGAGTGTTTCTATGTGTGTCTGTGTGCGTAATGGGGTGTGACTCTATGTGTTAAGGTCTCTGTGAGTGACTGTGTGTTTGAGTGTGTGTCAGTGTGTGTGAGTTTGTGTATGACTGTGTGAGTGTGAGTTTGCACATGTGTGAGGGACTTTATTTGAGTGTGTGTCAATATGTTTGTGTGAGAGTGTATATGTGTATGGGCGTGAGTGTGTGTGAGAGGTTTTGTGAATTTGTGTGGGAGTGCCAGATGTGTGAATGTGTGGGAGTGGGTGTTTGTGGGTGTGTATAAGAACTGTTGCGAGATTGTGTGATATTGAGTGTGTGTTTGGGTGTCTATGTGGTTTCATGCATGTGTGTGGGACTGAACGTGCGGGTCTGGGCGTGTGTCTGTGTGAGTGTGTGAGTGGAATGGGGTGAAATATGATGCAACAAAGGTTCCTGAGAGGTTTGAAAGCGATATTGGCCTTCTCTGATGGAACGGAAAGCCATAGAACGTGGTGGGAGGCTACAGATAGAAGAGCAATGTTGTGGAACGGACTGTAATGCAGTGTATTGTGATGCAATAGATGGTGCCTGTGTGTTATGGAAAAGAATGGATCCTTCTTTGATGGAATGAAACGCAGTAGAACGTGGTGGATTGTTGCGGAATGGAGTGGAATGTTGCGATGTGGAGTGCAATGCAGTGCATTGTGACGCAAGGGAGGGAAACCGAGCAGTTTGGACACGAAGGGAGCCTTCTTTCCAGGAATGGAAGGCAGTCAAAGGTGAAAGATTGTCAGGTACTGGAGTAGAATATTGTGGAGTGGAGTCGAACGGGGTGCCATTTGATGCAATAGACGGTTTCTCATTGTGTTTTAAGCGAATGGATTTATGTGCACGTGATTGTGCAGCTGTGTGTGTTTGTGTGTCTATTTTTGATAGGGATTGAGTGTGTGCATTTGTCACTGTGTGTACGGTTTTGAGAGAGGTTGCTGTGTCAGCGTGCAGGTGTGTGAGTGGCTGAGCAAGAGTGTCTGTATATGCGAGGGCGTGACCATGTTTATAAGAGGGTGATTATATAAGTGTTTAAGTGTGTGTGTGAGAGTTTGACAGCATTTGAATGTATGAGTGCGTGTGAGCATGTTACTGTGTGAGGGTCTCTGTGTAGTTTTGTAAGTGTATGTGACATTTTGTCTGAGTGCGTGAGTCTGTAAGTGTGTTGGTGTGAGTGATTGTGTGCGTGATATTGTGCGCACGTCTGTGTCTGTGCGTTTGTCAGCATTCGTGTGTGTGTGTGTGTGACAGTTTGTGTGTCTGTGTTTATGGAGGTGTGTGTCTGTGTGAGTGGGTGTGATACTGAATATGAGATAGTGTGAGTTTCTTCGAGTGTGAGTGTGTAAGTGTGCAAGGTGCAGTGTCTCAGTGTGTGAATGTGAAGTAAGGTCTTATGTGATTGTGTTTCATTTATTGTGAGGAGAGTTTTACTCTTCAGGTGAGTGTGTAAATGTGAGAGACCATTTGTGTGAGTGGGAGTGTTACTCTGCATGTATGAGGGACAGTGTGTGTTTGTGTTTGAACGGGAGTCCACGTGAGTCTTAGATTTTATGTGTGCAGTTGTGGGAGTGTGTGCGAGAGGTGAGTGGGACTGAGTGGGTGCGACTGTGTATCTCTGGTAGAGTATGTGTATGTGTGACTGAATGTATCTGTTTGAGAGAGTGTGTGTGCACGTGTGTGTTAGTGTATAAGTGTTGATATGCCTGTGTGTTTCAGTGAGGGTGAGTGTAAGTGTGTGTTAGTGTGTGCGTGAGTGTGAGTGTGTATGTGTGATTGACTGAATGTTTTCGAGATTATTGGAGATACTTTGAGTGTGTGTGAGTGTGTGACTTTGTGTGTGAATGTGTGTGTGAGGGTGCACACGTGTGAGGGACTTGGTGTGAGTGTGAAACTGTGCATGTGTCAGCATGCATATGTGTGTGTGATGGTGGGTGTATGAGTGTGAATGACTGAGTGTGTAGGGCCATGAATGGGACTGAGTGTTTGTGAGTGTGTATACAAGTCTGTTGCGTGATTGTGTGTGATTGTGTTATTCTGTGTGTGTGTGGTTCGGTGGTTTTCTGTGTGTGTGGGCCTGTGCATGTGTGTGTGTGTGTGCGACTGAGTGAGAGAGTGCTTGCTTGTGCGTGTGTCTTTGTGTTGTGTCAGTGTGAGTGTTTGAGGGGAATGGGGTGAAATATGATGCCTCCAATGTTGCGATGGTTTGTGACATTTTGTGTGAGTGGGAGTGTTGGAGTGCGAGAGAGTGCGTGATTGCGTGTGAGCCTGTGAGTGTGTGTATGTGTTTGTGAGTGTGTGTGATGGTGACATTGCGTGAGGGTGCATTTGTGTCTGCATACGTGTAAGTGTGCTTTGGACATGTGTGAATGTATGTAGGTCTATGTGTGAGTGTGTGTGTTTGTGGATATGTGATGGTGTGGGTCACTGTGAGTGTGCAGGTGAGCAAGGTGCTGTGCGAGCGTGTGTCAGAGTGTGAAGGGCGTTCGTATGTGACTGTGTGAGATAGTATGAGCAGGTGTGTTTTAGTGTTATGTGTGTGTGTTTGTGAGAGATTATCTGTGTGAGTGGGAGTGTTACTCTGAGTGTATGTGTGACTGTGTGTTTGGGTATGTAAGAATGCGTGTGAGTGTGTTTTAGTTTGTGAGTGTGCAGGTTTAGGAGCGTGTGTGCATGAGATGTGCGACTGTATGATTGTGCGTCATTCTGCATATGTATGTGCCTGGTTGTGAATGTGTGAGCATGTGTGAGTGAATGTGTGATTTTGGGTGTGTGTTCAAGGGCATGTTAGTGTCAGAGTTCAGGAGTGCTTATGTCTGTGTGTATATCAGTGTGTGTGAGTATATGTGGGAGATGTAGGTGCATGAGTGTGAGTGTTTCTATGTGTGTCTGTGTGCGTAATGGGGTGTGACTCTATGTGTTAAGGTCTCTGTGAGTGACTGTGTGTTTGAGTGTGTGTCAGTGTGTGTGAGTTTGTGTATGACTGTGTGAGTGTGAGTTTGCACATGTGTGAGGGACTTTATTTGAGTGTGTGTCAATATGTTTGTGTGAGAGTGTATATGTGTATGGGCGTGAGTGTGTGTGAGAGGTTTTGTGAATTTGTGTGGGAGTGCCAGATGTGTGAATGTGTGGGAGTGGGTGTTTGTGGGTGTGTATAAGAACTGTTGCGAGATTGTGTGATATTGAGTGTGTGTTTGGGTGTCTATGTGGTTTCATGCATGTGTGTGGGACTGAACGTGCGGGTCTGGGCGTGTGTCTGTGTGAGTGTGTGAGTGGAATGGGGTGAAATATGATGCAACAAAGGTTCCTGAGAGGTTTGAAAGCGATATTGGCCTTCTCTGATGGAACGGAAAGCCATAGAACGTGGTGGGAGGCTACAGATAGAAGAGCAATGTTGTGGAACGGACTGTAATGCAGTGTATTGTGATGCAATAGATGGTGCCTGTGTGTTATGGAAAAGAATGGATCGTTCTTTGATGGAATGAAAAGCAGTAGAACGTGGTGGATTGTTGCGGAATGGAGTGGAATGTTGCGATGTGGAGTGCAATGCAGTGCATTGTGACGCAAGGGAGGGAAACCGAGCGGTTTGGACACGAAGGGAGCCTTCTTTCCAGGAATGGAAGGCAGTAAAAGGTGAAAGATTGTCAGGTACTGGAGTAGAATATTGTGGAGTGGAGTCGAACGGGGTGCCATTTGATGCAATAGACGGTTTCTCATTGTGTTTTAAGCGAATGGATTTATGTGCACGTGATTGTGCAGCTGTGTGTGTTTGTGTGTCTATTTTTGATAGGGATTGAGTGTGTGCATTTGTCACTGTGTGTACGGTTTTGAGAGAGGTTGCTGTGTCAGCGTGCAGGTGTGTGAGTGGCTGAGCAAGAGTGTCTGTATATGCGAGGGCGTGACCATGTTTATAAGAGGGTGATTATATAAGTGTTTAAGTGTGTGTGTGAGAGTTTGACAGCATTTGAATGTATGAGTGCGTGTGAGCATGTTACTGTGTGAGGGTCTCTGTGTAGTTTTGTAAGTGTATGTGACATTTTGTCTGAGTGCGTGAGTCTGTAAGTGTGTTGGTGTGAGTGATTGTGTGCGTGATATTGTGCGCACGTCTGTGTCTGTGCGTTTGTCAGCATTCGTGTGTGTGTCTGTGTGTGACAGTTTGTGTGTCTGTGTTTATGGAGGTGTGTGTCTGTGTGAGTGGGTGTGATACTGAATATGAGATAGTGTGAGTTTCTTCGAGTGTGAGTGTGTAAGTGTGCAAGGTGCAGTGTCTCAGTGTGTGAATGTGAAGTAAGGTCTTATGTGATTGTGTTTTATTTATTGTGAGGAGAGTTTTACTCTTCAGGTGAGTGTGTAAATGTGAGAGACCATTTGTGTGAGTGGGAGTGTTACTCTGCATGTATGAGGGACAGTGTGTGTTTGTGTTTGAACGGGAGTCCATGTGAGTCTTAGATTTTATGTGTGCAGTTGTGGGAGTGTGTGCGAGAGGTGAGTGGGACTGAGTGGGTGCGACTGTGTATCTCTGGTAGAGTATGTGTATGTGTGACTGAATGTATCTGTTTGAGAGAGTGTGTGTGCACGTGTGTGTTAGTGTATAAGTGTTGATATGCCTGTGTGTTTCAGTGAGGGTGAGTGTAAGTGTGTGTTAGTGTGTGCGTGAGTGTGTGTGTATGTGTGATTGACTGAATGTTTTCGAGATTATTGGAGATACTGTGAGTGTGTGACTTTGTGTGTGAATGTGTGCGTGAGGGTGCACACGTGTGAGGGACTTGGTGTGAGTGTGAAACTGTGCATGTGTCAGCATGCATATGTGTGTGTGATGGTGGGTGTATGAGTGTGAATGACTGAGTGTGTAGGGCCATGAATGGGACTGAGTGTTTGTGAGTGTGTATACAAGTCTGTTGCGTGATTGTGTGTGATTGTGTTATTCTGTGTGTGTGTGGTTCGGTGGTTTTCTGTGTGTGTGGGCCTGTGCATGTGTGTGTGTGTGCGACTGAGTGAGAGAGTGCTTGCTTGTGCGTGTGTCTTTGTGTTGTGTCAGTGTGAGTGTTTGAGGGGAATGGGGTGAAATATGATGCCTCCAATGTTGCGATGGTTTGTGACATTTTGTGTGAGTGGGAGTGTTGGAGTGCGAGAGAGTGCGTGATTGCGTGTGAGCCTGTGAGTGTGTGTATGTGTTTGTGAGTGTGTGTGATGGTGACATTGCGTGAGGGTGCATTTGTGTCTGCATACGTGTAAGTGTGCTTTGGACATGTGTGAATGTATGTAGGTCTATGTGTGAGTGTGTGTGTTTGTGGATATGTGATGGTGTGGGTCACTGTGAGTGTGCAGGTGAGCAAGGTGCTGTGCGAGCGTGTGTCAGAGTGTGAAGGGCGTTCGTATGTGACTGTGTGAGATAGTATGAGCAGGTGTGTTTTAGTGTTATGTGTGTGTGTTTGTGAGAGATTATCTGTGTGAGTGGGAGTGTTACTCTGAGTGTATGTGTGACTGTGTGTTTGGGTATGTAAGAATGCGTGTGAGTGTGTTTTAGTTTGTGAGTGTGCAGGTTTAGGAGCGTGTGTGCATGAGATGTGCGACTGTATGATTGTGCGTCATTCTGCATATGTATGTGCCTGGTTGTGAATGTGTGAGCATGTGTGAGTGAATGTGTGATTTTGGGTGTGTGTTCAAGGGCATGTTAGTGTCAGAGTTCAGGAGTGCTTATGTCTGTGTGTATATCAGTGTGTGTGAGTATATGTGGGAGATGTAGGTGCATGAGTGTGAGTGTTTCTATGTGTGTCTGTGTGCGTAATGGGGTGTGACTCTATGTGTTAAGGTCTCTGTGAGTGACTGTGTGTTTGAGTGTGTGTCAGTGTGTGTGAGTTTGTGTATGACTGTGTGAGTGTGAGTTTGCACATGTGTGAGGGACTTTATTTGAGTGTGTGTCAATATGTTTGTGTGAGAGTGTATATGTGTATGGGCGTGAGTGTGTGTGAGAGGTTTTGTGAATTTGTGTGGGAGTGCCAGATGTGTGAATGTGTGGGAGTGGGTGTTTGTGGGTGTGTATAAGAACTGTTGCGAGATTGTGTGATATTGAGTGTGTGTTTGGGTGTCTATGTGGTTTCATGCATGTGTGTGGGACTGAACGTGCGGGTCTGGGCGTGTGTCTGTGTGAGTGTGTGAGTGGAATGGGGTGAAATATGATGCAACAAAGGTTCCTGAGAGGTTTGAAAGCGATATTGGCCTTCTCTGATGGAACGGAAAGCCATAGAACGTGGTGGGAGGCTACAGATAGAAGAGCAATGTTGTGGAACGGACTGTAATGCAGTGTATTGTGATGCAATAGATGGTGCCTGTGTGTTATGGAAAAGAATGGATCCTTCTTTGATGGAATGAAACGCAGTAGAACGTGGTGGATTGTTGCGGAATGGAGTGGAATGTTGCGATGTGGAGTGCAATGCAGTGCATTGTGACGCAAGGGAGGGAAACCGAGCAGTTTGGACACGAAGGGAGCCTTCTTTCCAGGAATGGAAGGCAGTAAAAGGTGAAAGATTGTCAGGTACTGGAGTAGAATATTGTGGAGTGGAGTCGAACGGGGTGCCATTTGATGCAATAGACGGTTTCTCATTGTGTTTTAAGCGAATGGATTTATGTGCACGTGATTGTGCAGCTGTGTGTGTTTGTGTGTCTATTTTTGATAGGGATTGAGTGTGTGCATTTGTCACTGTGTGTACGGTTTTGAGAGAGGTTGCTGTGTCAGCGTGCAGGTGTGTGAGTGGCTGAGCAAGAGTGTCTGTATATGCGAGGGCGTGACCATGTTTATAAGAGGGTGATTATATAAGTGTTTAAGTGTGTGTGTGAGAGTTTGACAGCATTTGAATGTATGAGTGCGTGTGAGCATGTTACTGTGTGAGGGTCTCTGTGTAGTTTTGTAAGTGTATGTGACATTTTGTCTGAGTGCGTGAGTCTGTAAGTGTGTTGGTGTGAGTGATTGTGTGCGTGATATTGTGCGCACGTCTGTGTCTGTGCGTTTGTCAGCATTCGTGTGTGTGTGTGTGTGACAGTTTGTGTGTCTGTGTTTATGGAGGTGTGTGTCTGTGTGAGTGGGTGTGATACTGAATATGAGATAGTGTGAGTTTCTTCGAGTGTGAGTGTGTAAGTGTGCAAGGTGCAGTGTCTCAGTGTGTGAATGTGAAGTAAGGTCTTATGTGATTGTGTTTTATTTATTGTGAGGAGAGTTTTACTCTTCAGGTGAGTGTGTAAATGTGAGAGACCATTTGTGTGAGTGGGAGTGTTACTCTGCATGTATGAGGGACAGTGTGTGTTTGTGTTTGAACGGGAGTCCACGTGAGTCTTAGATTTTATGTGTGCAGTTGTGGGAGTGTGTGCGAGAGGTGAGTGGGACTGAGTGGGTGCGACTGTGTATCTCTGGTAGAGTATGTGTATGTGTGACTGAATGTATCTGTTTGAGAGAGTGTGTGTGCACGTGTGTGTTAGTGTATAAGTGTTGATATGCCTGTGTGTTTCAGTGAGGGTGAGTGTAAGTGTGTGTTAGTGTGTGCGTGAGTGTGAGTGTGTATGTGTGATTGACTGAATGTTTTCGAGATTATTGGAGATACTTTGAGTGTGTGTGAGTGTGTGACTTTGTGTGTGAATGTGTGTGTGAGGGTGCACACGTGTGAGGGACTTGGTGTGAGTGTGAAACTGTGCATGTGTCAGCATGCATATGTGTGTGTGATGGTGGGTGTATGAGTGTGAATGACTGAGTGTGTAGGGCCATGAATGGGACTGAGTGTTTGTGAGTGTGTATACAAGTCTGTTGCGTGATTGTGTGTGATTGTGTTATTCTGTGTGTGTGTGGTTCGGTGGTTTTCTGTGTGTGTGGGCCTGTGCATGTGTGTGTGTGTGTGCGACTGAGTGAGAGAGTGCTTGCTTGTGCGTGTGTCTTTGTGTTGTGTCAGTGTGAGTGTTTGAGGGGAATGGGGTGAAATATGATGCCTCCAATGTTGCGATGGTTTGTGACATTTTGTGTGAGTGGGAGTGTTGGAGTGCGAGAGAGTGCGTGATTGCGTGTGAGCCTGTGAGTGTGTGTATGTGTTTGTGAGTGTGTGTGATGGTGACATTGCGTGAGGGTGCATTTGTGTCTGCATACGTGTAAGTGTGCTTTGGACATGTGTGAATGTATGTAGGTCTATGTGTGAGTGTGTGTGTTTGTGGATATGTGATGGTGTGGGTCACTGTGAGTGTGCAGGTGAGCAAGGTGCTGTGCGAGCGTGTGTCAGAGTGTGAAGGGCGTTCGTATGTGACTGTGTGAGATAGTATGAGCAGGTGTGTTTTAGTGTTATGTGTGTGTGTTTGTGAGAGATTATCTGTGTGAGTGGGAGTGTTACTCTGAGTGTATGTGTGACTGTGTGTTTGGGTATGTAAGAATGCGTGTGAGTGTGTTTTAGTTTGTGAGTGTGCAGGTTTAGGAGCGTGTGTGCATGAGATGTGCGACTGTATGATTGTGCGTCATTCTGCATATGTATGTGCCTGGTTGTGAATGTGTGAGCATGTGTGAGTGAATGTGTGATTTTGGGTGTGTGTTCAAGGGCATGTTAGTGTCAGAGTTCAGGAGTGCTTATGTCTGTGTGTATATCAGTGTGTGTGAGTATATGTGGGAGATGTAGGTGCATGAGTGTGAGTGTTTCTATGTGTGTCTGTGTGCGTAATGGGGTGTGACTCTATGTGTTAAGGTCTCTGTGAGTGACTGTGTGTTTGAGTGTGTGTCAGTGTGTGTGAGTTTGTGTATGACTGTGTGAGTGTGAGTTTGCACATGTGTGAGGGACTTTATTTGAGTGTGTGTCAATATGTTTGTGTGAGAGTGTATATGTGTATGGGCGTGAGTGTGTGTGAGAGGTTTTGTGAATTTGTGTGGGAGTGCAGATGTGTGAATGTGTGGGAGTGGGTGTTTGTGGGTGTGTATAAGAACTGTTGCGAGATTGTGTGATATTGAGTGTGTGTTTGGGTGTCTATGTGGTTTCATGCATGTGTGTGGGACTGAACGTGCGGGTCTGGGCGTGTGTCTGTGTGAGTGTGTGAGTGGAATGGGGTGAAATATGATGCAACAAAGGTTCCTGAGAGGTTTGAAAGCGATATTGGCCTTCTCTGATGGAACGGAAAGCCATAGAACGTGGTGGGAGGCTACAGATAGAAGAGCAATGTTGTGGAACGGACTGTAATGCAGTGTATTGTGATGCAATAGATGGTGCCTGTGTGTTATGGAAAAGAATGGATCCTTCTTTGATGGAATGAAAAGCAGTAGAACGTGGTGGATTGTTGCGGAATGGAGTGGAATGTTGCGATGTGGAGTGCAATGCAGTGCATTGTGACGCAAGGGAGGGAAACCGAGCGGTTTGGACACGAAGGGAGCCTTCTTTCCAGGAATGGAAGGCAGTAAAAGGTGAAAGATTGTCAGGTACTGGAGTAGAATATTGTGGAGTGGAGTCGAACGGGGTGCCATTTGATGCAATAGACGGTTTCTCATTGTGTTTTAAGCGAATGGATTTATGTGCACGTGATTGTGCAGCTGTGTGTGTTTGTGTGTCTATTTTTGATAGGGATTGAGTGTGTGCATTTGTCACTGTGTGTACGGTTTTGAGAGAGGTTGCTGTGTCAGCGTGCAGGTGTGTGAGTGGCTGAGCAAGAGTGTCTGTATATGCGAGGGCGTGACCATGTTTATAAGAGGGTGATTATATAAGTGTTTAAGTGTGTGTGTGAGAGTTTGACAGCATTTGAATGTATGAGTGCGTGTGAGCATGTTACTGTGTGAGGGTCTCTGTGTAGTTTTGTAAGTGTATGTGACATTTTGTCTGAGTGCGTGAGTCTGTAAGTGTGTTGGTGTGAGTGATTGTGTGCGTGATATTGTGCGCACGTCTGTGTCTGTGCGTTTGTCAGCATTCGTGTGTGTGTGTGTGTGACAGTTTGTGTGTCTGTGTTTATGGAGGTGTGTGTCTGTGTGAGTGGGTGTGATACTGAATATGAGATAGTGTGAGTTTCTTCGAGTGTGAGTGTGTAAGTGTGCAAGGTGCAGTGTCTCAGTGTGTGAATGTGAAGTAAGGTCTTATGTGATTGTGTTTTATTTATTGTGAGGAGAGTTTTACTCTTCAGGTGAGTGTGTAAATGTGAGAGACCATTTGTGTGAGTGGGAGTGTTACTCTGCATGTATGAGGGACAGTGTGTGTTTGTGTTTGAACGGGAGTCCATGTGAGTCTTAGATTTTATGTGTGCAGTTGTGGGAGTGTGTGCGAGAGGTGAGTGGGACTGAGTGGGTGCGACTGTGTATCTCTGGTAGAGTATGTGTATGTGTGACTGAATGTATCTGTTTGAGAGAGTGTGTGTGCACGTGTGTGTTAGTGTATAAGTGTTGATATGCCTGTGTGTTTCAGTGAGGGTGAGTGTAAGTGTGTGTTAGTGTGTGCGTGAGTGTGTGTGTATGTGTGATTGACTGAATGTTTTCGAGATTATTGGAGATACTGTGAGTGTGTGACTTTGTGTGTGAATGTGTGCGTGAGGGTGCACACGTGTGAGGGACTTGGTGTGAGTGTGAAACTGTGCATGTGTCAGCATGCATATGTGTGTGTGATGGTGGGTGTATGAGTGTGAATGACTGAGTGTGTAGGGCCATGAATGGGACTGAGTGTTTGTGAGTGTGTATACAAGTCTGTTGCGTGATTGTGTGTGATTGTGTTATTCTGTGTGTGTGTGGTTCGGTGGTTTTCTGTGTGTGTGGGCCTGTGCATGTGTGTGTGTGTGCGACTGAGTGAGAGAGTGCTTGCTTGTGCGTGTGTCTTTGTGTTGTGTCAGTGTGAGTGTTTGAGGGGAATGGGGTGAAATATGATGCCTCCAATGTTGCGATGGTTTGTGACATTTTGTGTGAGTGGGAGTGTTGGAGTGCAAGAGAGTGCGTGATTGCGTGTGAGCCTGTGAGTGTGTGTATGTGTTTGTGAGTGTGTGTGATGGTGACATTGCGTGAGGGTGCATTTGTGTCTGCATACGTGTAAGTGTGCTTTGGACATGTGTGAATGTATGTAGGTCTATGTGTGAGTGTGTGTGTTTGTGGATATGTGATGGTGTGGGTCACTGTGAGTGTGCAGGTGAGCAAGGTGCTGTGCGAGCGTGTGTCAGAGTGTGAAGGGCGTTCGTATGTGACTGTGTGAGATAGTATGAGCAGGTGTGTTTTAGTGTTATGTGTGTGTGTTTGTGAGAGATTAGCTGTGTGAGTGGGAGTGTTACTCTGAGTGTATGTGTGACTGTGTGTTTGGGTATGTAAGAATGCGTGTGAGTGTGTTTTAGTTTGTGAGTGTGCAGGTTTAGGAGCGTGTGTGCATGAGATGTGCGACTGTATGATTGTGCGTCATTCTGCATATGTATGTGCCTGGTTGTGAATGTGTGAGCATGTGTGAGTGAATGTGTGATTTTGGGTGTGTGTTCAAGGGCATGTTAGTGTCAGAGTTCAGGAGTGCTTATGTCTGTGTGTATATCAGTGTGTGTGAGTATATGTGGGAGATGTAGGTGCATGAGTGTGAGTGTTTCTATGTGTGTCTGTGTGCGTAATGGGGTGTGACTCTATGTGTTAAGGTCTCTGTGAGTGACTGTGTGTTTGAGTGTGTGTCAGTGTGTGTGAGTTTGTGTATGACTGTGTGAGTGTGAGTTTGCACATGTGTGAGGGACTTTATTTGAGTGTGTGTCAATATGTTTGTGTGAGAGTGTATATGTGTATGGGCGTGAGTGTGTGTGAGAGGTTTTGTGAATTTGTGTGGGAGTGCCAGATGTGTGAATGTGTGGGAGTGGGTGTTTGTGGGTGTGTATAAGAACTGTTGCGAGATTGTGTGATATTGAGTGTGTGTTTGGGTGTCTATGTGGTTTCATGCATGTGTGTGGGACTGAACGTGCGGGTCTGGGCGTGTGTCTGTGTGAGTGTGTGAGTGGAATGGGGTGAAATATGATGCAACAAAGGTTCCTGAGAGGTTTGAAAGCGATATTGGCCTTCTCTGATGGAACGGAAAGCCATAGAACGTGGTGGGAGGCTACAGATAGAAGAGCAATGTTGTGGAACGGACTGTAATGCAGTGTATTGTGATGCAATAGATGGTGCCTGTGTGTTATGGAAAAGAATGGATCGTTCTTTGATGGAATGAAACGCAGTAGAACGTGGTGGATTGTTGCGGAATGGAGTGGAATGTTGCGATGTGGAGTGCAATGCAGTGCATTGTGACGCAAGGGAGGGAAACCGAGCGGTTTGGACACGAAGGGAGCCTTCTTTCCAGGAATGGAAGGCAGTAAAAGGTGAAAGATTGTCAGGTACTGGAGTAGAATATTGTGGAGTGGAGTCGAACGGGGTGCCATTTGATGCAATAGACGGTTTCTCATTGTGTTTTAAGCGAATGGATTTATGTGCACGTGATTGTGCAGCTGTGTGTGTTTGTGTGTCTATTTTTGATAGGGATTGAGTGTGTGCATTTGTCACTGTGTGTACGGTTTTGAGAGAGGTTGCTGTGTCAGCGTGCAGGTGTGTGAGTGGCTGAGCAAGAGTGTCTGTATATGCGAGGGCGTGACCATGTTTATAAGAGGGTGATTATATAAGTGTTTAAGTGTGTGTGTGAGAGTTTGACAGCATTTGAATGTATGAGTGCGTGTGAGCATGTTACTGTGTGAGGGTCTCTGTGTAGTTTTGTAAGTGTATGTGACATTTTGTCTGAGTGCGTGAGTCTGTAAGTGTGTTGGTGTGAGTGATTGTGTGCGTGATATTGTGCGCACGTCTGTGTCTGTGCGTTTGTCAGCATTCGTGTGTGTGTGTGTGTGACAGTTTGTGTGTCTGTGTTTATGGAGGTGTGTGTCTGTGTGAGTGGGTGTGATACTGAATATGAGATAGTGTGAGTTTCTTCGAGTGTGAGTGTGTAAGTGTGCAAGGTGCAGTGTCTCAGTGTGTGAATGTGAAGTAAGGTCTTATGTGATTGTGTTTTATTTATTGTGAGGAGAGTTTTACTCTTCAGGTGAGTGTGTAAATGTGAGAGACCATTTGTGTGAGTGGGAGTGTTACTCTGCATGTATGAGGGACAGTGTGTGTTTGTGTTTGAACGGGAGTCCACGTGAGTCTTAGATTTTATGTGTGCAGTTGTGGGAGTGTGTGCGAGAGGTGAGTGGGACTGAGTGGGTGCGACTGTGTATCTCTGGTAGAGTATGTGTATGTGTGACTGAATGTATCTGTTTGAGAGAGTGTGTGTGCACGTGTGTGTTAGTGTATAAGTGTTGATATGCCTGTGTGTTTCAGTGAGGGTGAGTGTAAGTGTGTGTTAGTGTGTGCGTGAGTGTGAGTGTGTATGTGTGATTGACTGAATGTTTTCGAGATTATTGGAGATACTTTGAGTGTGTGTGAGTGTGTGACTTTGTGTGTGAATGTGTGTGTGAGGGTGCACACGTGTGAGGGACTTGGTGTGAGTGTGAAACTGTGCATGTGTCAGCATGCATATGTGTGTGTGATGGTGGGTGTATGAGTGTGAATGACTGAGTGTGTAGGGCCATGAATGGGACTGAGTGTTTGTGAGTGTGTATACAAGTCTGTTGCGTGATTGTGTGTGATTGTGTTATTCTGTGTGTGTGTGGTTCGGTGGTTTTCTGTGTGTGTGGGCCTGTGCATGTGTGTGTGTGTGTGCGACTGAGTGAGAGAGTGCTTGCTTGTGCGTGTGTCTTTGTGTTGTGTCAGTGTGAGTGTTTGAGGGGAATGGGGTGAAATATGATGCCTCCAATGTTGCGATGGTTTGTGACATTTTGTGTGAGTGGGAGTGTTGGAGTGCGAGAGAGTGCGTGATTGCGTGTGAGCCTGTGAGTGTGTGTATGTGTTTGTGAGTGTGTGTGATGGTGACATTGCGTGAGGGTGCATTTGTGTCTGCATACGTGTAAGTGTGCTTTGGACATGTGTGAATGTATGTAGGTCTATGTGTGAGTGTGTGTGTTTGTGGATATGTGATGGTGTGGGTCACTGTGAGTGTGCAGGTGAGCAAGGTGCTGTGCGAGCGTGTGTCAGAGTGTGAAGGGCGTTCGTATGTGACTGTGTGAGATAGTATGAGCAGGTGTGTTTTAGTGTTATGTGTGTGTGTTTGTGAGAGATTATCTGTGTGAGTGGGAGTGTTACTCTGAGTGTATGTGTGACTGTGTGTTTGGGTATGTAAGAATGCGTGTGAGTGTGTTTTAGTTTGTGAGTGTGCAGGTTTAGGAGCGTGTGTGCATGAGATGTGCGACTGTATGATTGTGCGTCATTCTGCATATGTATGTGCCTGGTTGTGAATGTGTGAGCATGTGTGAGTGAATGTGTGATTTTGGGTGTGTGTTCAAGGGCATGTTAGTGTCAGAGTTCAGGAGTGCTTATGTCTGTGTGTATATCAGTGTGTGTGAGTATATGTGGGAGATGTAGGTGCATGAGTGTGAGTGTTTCTATGTGTGTCTGTGTGCGTAATGGGGTGTGACTCTATGTGTTAAGGTCTCTGTGAGTGACTGTGTGTTTGAGTGTGTGTCAGTGTGTGTGAGTTTGTGTATGACTGTGTGAGTGTGAGTTTGCACATGTGTGAGGGACTTTATTTGAGTGTGTGTCAATATGTTTGTGTGAGAGTGTATATGTGTATGGGCGTGAGTGTGTGTGAGAGGTTTTGTGAATTTGTGTGGGAGTGCAGATGTGTGAATGTGTGGGAGTGGGTGTTTGTGGGTGTGTATAAGAACTGTTGCGAGATTGTGTGATATTGAGTGTGTGTTTGGGTGTCTATGTGGTTTCATGCATGTGTGTGGGACTGAACGTGCGGGTCTGGGCGTGTGTCTGTGTGAGTGTGTGAGTGGAATGGGGTGAAATATGATGCAACAAAGGTTCCTGAGAGGTTTGAAAGCGATATTGGCCTTCTCTGATGGAACGGAAAGCCATAGAACGTGGTGGGAGGCTACAGATAGAAGAGCAATGTTGTGGAACGGACTGTAATGCAGTGTATTGTGATGCAATAGATGGTGCCTGTGTGTTATGGAAAAGAATGGATCCTTCTTTGATGGAATGAAAAGCAGTAGAACGTGGTGGATTGTTGCGGAATGGAGTGGAATGTTGCGATGTGGAGTGCAATGCAGTGCATTGTGACGCAAGGGAGGGAAACCGAGCGGTTTGGACACGAAGGGAGCCTTCTTTCCAGGAATGGAAGGCAGTAAAAGGTGAAAGATTGTCAGGTACTGGAGTAGAATATTGTGGAGTGGAGTCGAACGGGGTGCCATTTGATGCAATAGACGGTTTCTCATTGTGTTTTAAGCGAATGGATTTATGTGCACGTGATTGTGCAGCTGTGTGTGTTTGTGTGTCTATTTTTGATAGGGATTGAGTGTGTGCATTTGTCACTGTGTGTACGGTTTTGAGAGAGGTTGCTGTGTCAGCGTGCAGGTGTGTGAGTGGCTGAGCAAGAGTGTCTGTATATGCGAGGGCGTGACCATGTTTATAAGAGGGTGATTATATAAGTGTTTAAGTGTGTGTGTGAGAGTTTGACAGCATTTGAATGTATGAGTGCGTGTGAGCATGTTACTGTGTGAGGGTCTCTGTGTAGTTTTGTAAGTGTATGTGACATTTTGTCTGAGTGCGTGAGTCTGTAAGTGTGTTGGTGTGAGTGATTGTGTGCGTGATATTGTGCGCACGTCTGTGTCTGTGCGTTTGTCAGCATTCGTGTGTGTGTCTGTGTGTGACAGTTTGTGTGTCTGTGTTTATGGAGGTGTGTGTCTGTGTGAGTGGGTGTGATACTGAATATGAGATAGTGTGAGTTTCTTCGAGTGTGAGTGTGTAAGTGTGCAAGGTGCAGTGTCTCAGTGTGTGAATGTGAAGTAAGGTCTTATGTGATTGTGTTTTATTTATTGTGAGGAGAGTTTTACTCTTCAGGTGAGTGTGTAAATGTGAGAGACCATTTGTGTGAGTGGGAGTGTTACTCTGCATGTATGAGGGACAGTGTGTGTTTGTGTTTGAACGGGAGTCCATGTGAGTCTTAGATTTTATGTGTGCAGTTGTGGGAGTGTGTGCGAGAGGTGAGTGGGACTGAGTGGGTGCGACTGTGTATCTCTGGTAGAGTATGTGTATGTGTGACTGAATGTATCTGTTTGAGAGAGTGTGTGTGCACGTGTGTGTTAGTGTATAAGTGTTGATATGCCTGTGTGTTTCAGTGAGGGTGAGTGTAAGTGTGTGTTAGTGTGTGCGTGAGTGTGTGTGTATGTGTGATTGACTGAATGTTTTCGAGATTATTGGAGATACTGTGAGTGTGTGACTTTGTGTGTGAATGTGTGCGTGAGGGTGCACACGTGTGAGGGACTTGGTGTGAGTGTGAAACTGTGCATGTGTCAGCATGCATATGTGTGTGTGATGGTGGGTGTATGAGTGTGAATGACTGAGTGTGTAGGGCCATGAATGGGACTGAGTGTTTGTGAGTGTGTATACAAGTCTGTTGCGTGATTGTGTGTGATTGTGTTATTCTGTGTGTGTGTGGTTCGGTGGTTTTCTGTGTGTGTGGGCCTGTGCATGTGTGTGTGTGTGCGACTGAGTGAGAGAGTGCTTGCTTGTGCGTGTGTCTTTGTGTTGTGTCAGTGTGAGTGTTTGAGGGGAATGGGGTGAAATATGATGCCTCCAATGTTGCGATGGTTTGTGACATTTTGTGTGAGTGGGAGTGTTGGAGTGCGAGAGAGTGCGTGATTGCGTGTGAGCCTGTGAGTGTGTGTATGTGTTTGTGAGTGTGTGTGATGGTGACATTGCGTGAGGGTGCATTTGTGTCTGCATACGTGTAAGTGTGCTTTGGACATGTGTGAATGTATGTAGGTCTATGTGTGAGTGTGTGTGTTTGTGGATATGTGATGGTGTGGGTCACTGTGAGTGTGCAGGTGAGCAAGGTGCTGTGCGAGCGTGTGTCAGAGTGTGAAGGGCGTTCGTATGTGACTGTGTGAGATAGTATGAGCAGGTGTGTTTTAGTGTTATGTGTGTGTGTTTGTGAGAGATTATCTGTGTGAGTGGGAGTGTTACTCTGAGTGTATGTGTGACTGTGTGTTTGGGTATGTAAGAATGCGTGTGAGTGTGTTTTAGTTTGTGAGTGTGCAGGTTTAGGAGCGTGTGTGCATGAGATGTGCGACTGTATGATTGTGCGTCATTCTGCATATGTATGTGCCTGGTTGTGAATGTGTGAGCATGTGTGAGTGAATGTGTGATTTTGGGTGTGTGTTCAAGGGCATGTTAGTGTCAGAGTTCAGGAGTGCTTATGTCTGTGTGTATATCAGTGTGTGTGAGTATATGTGGGAGATGTAGGTGCATGAGTGTGAGTGTTTCTATGTGTGTCTGTGTGCGTAATGGGGTGTGACTCTATGTGTTAAGGTCTCTGTGAGTGACTGTGTGTTTGAGTGTGTGTCAGTGTGTGTGAGTTTGTGTATGACTGTGTGAGTGTGAGTTTGCACATGTGTGAGGGACTTTATTTGAGTGTGTGTCAATATGTTTGTGTGAGAGTGTATATGTGTATGGGCGTGAGTGTGTGTGAGAGGTTTTGTGAATTTGTGTGGGAGTGCCAGATGTGTGAATGTGTGGGAGTGGGTGTTTGTGGGTGTGTATAAGAACTGTTGCGAGATTGTGTGATATTGAGTGTGTGTTTGGGTGTCTATGTGGTTTCATGCATGTGTGTGGGACTGAACGTGCGGGTCTGGGCGTGTGTCTGTGTGAGTGTGTGAGTGGAATGGGGTGAAATATGATGCAACAAAGGTTCCTGAGAGGTTTGAAAGCGATATTGGCCTTCTCTGATGGAACGGAAAGCCATAGAACGTGGTGGGAGGCTACAGATAGAAGAGCAATGTTGTGGAACGGACTGTAATGCAGTGTATTGTGATGCAATAGATGGTGCCTGTGTGTTATGGAAAAGAATGGATCCTTCTTTGATGGAATGAAACGCAGTAGAACGTGGTGGATTGTTGCGGAATGGAGTGGAATGTTGCGATGTGGAGTGCAATGCAGTGCATTGTGACGCAAGGGAGGGAAACCGAGCGGTTTGGACACGAAGGGAGCCTTCTTTCCAGGAATGGAAGGCAGTAAAAGGTGAAAGATTGTCAGGTACTGGAGTAGAATATTGTGGAGTGGAGTCGAACGGGGTGCCATTTGATGCAATAGACGGTTTCTCATTGTGTTTTAAGCGAATGGATTTATGTGCACGTGATTGTGCAGCTGTGTGTGTTTGTGTGTCTATTTTTGATAGGGATTGAGTGTGTGCATTTGTCACTGTGTGTACGGTTTTGAGAGAGGTTGCTGTGTCAGCGTGCAGGTGTGTGAGTGGCTGAGCAAGAGTGTCTGTATATGCGAGGGCGTGACCATGTTTATAAGAGGGTGATTATATAAGTGTTTAAGTGTGTGTGTGAGAGTTTGACAGCATTTGAATGTATGAGTGCGTGTGAGCATGTTACTGTGTGAGGGTCTCTGTGTAGTTTTGTAAGTGTATGTGACATTTTGTCTGAGTGCGTGAGTCTGTAAGTGTGTTGGTGTGAGTGATTGTGTGCGTGATATTGTGCGCACGTCTGTGTCTGTGCGTTTGTCAGCATTCGTGTGTGTGTCTGTGTGTGACAGTTTGTGTGTCTGTGTTTATGGAGGTGTGTGTCTGTGTGAGTGGGTGTGATACTGAATATGAGATAGTGTGAGTTTCTTCGAGTGTGAGTGTGTAAGTGTGCAAGGTGCAGTGTCTCAGTGTGTGAATGTGAAGTAAGGTCTTATGTGATTGTGTTTTATTTATTGTGAGGAGAGTTTTACTCTTCAGGTGAGTGTGTAAATGTGAGAGACCATTTGTGTGAGTGGGAGTGTTACTCTGCATGTATGAGGGACAGTGTGTGTTTGTGTTTGAACGGGAGTCCATGTGAGTCTTAGATTTTATGTGTGCAGTTGTGGGAGTGTGTGCGAGAGGTGAGTGGGACTGAGTGGGTGCGACTGTGTATCTCTGGTAGAGTATGTGTATGTGTGACTGAATGTATCTGTTTGAGAGAGTGTGTGTGCACGTGTGTGTTAGTGTATAAGTGTTGATATGCCTGTGTGTTTCAGTGAGGGTGAGTGTAAGTGTGTGTTAGTGTGTGCGTGAGTGTGTGTGTATGTGTGATTGACTGAATGTTTTCGAGATTATTGGAGATACTGTGAGTGTGTGACTTTGTGTGTGAATGTGTGCGTGAGGGTGCACACGTGTGAGGGACTTGGTGTGAGTGTGAAACTGTGCATGTGTCAGCATGCATATGTGTGTGTGATGGTGGGTGTATGAGTGTGAATGACTGAGTGTGTAGGGCCATGAATGGGACTGAGTGTTTGTGAGTGTGTATACAAGTCTGTTGCGTGATTGTGTGTGATTGTGTTATTCTGTGTGTGTGTGGTTCGGTGGTTTTCTGTGTGTGTGGGCCTGTGCATGTGTGTGTGTGTGCGACTGAGTGAGAGAGTGCTTGCTTGTGCGTGTGTCTTTGTGTTGTGTCAGTGTGAGTGTTTGAGGGGAATGGGGTGAAATATGATGCCTCCAATGTTGCGATGGTTTGTGACATTTTGTGTGAGTGGGAGTGTTGGAGTGCGAGAGAGTGCGTGATTGCGTGTGAGCCTGTGAGTGTGTGTATGTGTTTGTGAGTGTGTGTGATGGTGACATTGCGTGAGGGTGCATTTGTGTCTGCATACGTGTAAGTGTGCTTTGGACATGTGTGAATGTATGTAGGTCTATGTGTGAGTGTGTGTGTTTGTGGATATGTGATGGTGTGGGTCACTGTGAGTGTGCAGGTGAGCAAGGTGCTGTGCGAGCGTGTGTCAGAGTGTGAAGGGCGTTCGTATGTGACTGTGTGAGATAGTATGAGCAGGTGTGTTTTAGTGTTATGTGTGTGTGTTTGTGAGAGATTATCTGTGTGAGTGGGAGTGTTACTCTGAGTGTATGTGTGACTGTGTGTTTGGGTATGTAAGAATGCGTGTGAGTGTGTTTTAGTTTGTGAGTGTGCAGGTTTAGGAGCGTGTGTGCATGAGATGTGCGACTGTATGATTGTGCGTCATTCTGCATATGTATGTGCCTGGTTGTGAATGTGTGAGCATGTGTGAGTGAATGTGTGATTTTGGGTGTGTGTTCAAGGGCATGTTAGTGTCAGAGTTCAGGAGTGCTTATGTCTGTGTGTATATCAGTGTGTGTGAGTATATGTGGGAGATGTAGGTGCATGAGTGTGAGTGTTTCTATGTGTGTCTGTGTGCGTAATGGGGTGTGACTCTATGTGTTAAGGTCTCTGTGAGTGACTGTGTGTTTGAGTGTGTGTCAGTGTGTGTGAGTTTGTGTATGACTGTGTGAGTGTGAGTTTGCACATGTGTGAGGGACTTTATTTGAGTGTGTGTCAATATGTTTGTGTGAGAGTGTATATGTGTATGGGCGTGAGTGTGTGTGAGAGGTTTTGTGAATTTGTGTGGGAGTGCCAGATGTGTGAATGTGTGGGAGTGGGTGTTTGTGGGTGTGTATAAGAACTGTTGCGAGATTGTGTGATATTGAGTGTGTGTTTGGGTGTCTATGTGGTTTCATGCATGTGTGTGGGACTGAACGTGCGGGTCTGGGCGTGTGTCTGTGTGAGTGTGTGAGTGGAATGGGGTGAAATATGATGCAACAAAGGTTCCTGAGAGGTTTGAAAGCGATATTGGCCTTCTCTGATGGAACGGAAAGCCATAGAACGTGGTGGGAGGCTACAGATAGAAGAGCAATGTTGTGGAACGGACTGTAATGCAGTGTATTGTGATGCAATAGATGGTGCCTGTGTGTTATGGAAAAGAATGGATCCTTCTTTGATGGAATGAAACGCAGTAGAACGTGGTGGATTGTTGCGGAATGGAGTGGAATGTTGCGATGTGGAGTGCAATGCAGTGCATTGTGACGCAAGGGAGGGAAACCGAGCAGTTTGGACACGAAGGGAGCCTTCTTTCCAGGAATGGAAGGCAGTAAAAGGTGAAAGATTGTCAGGTACTGGAGTAGAATATTGTGGAGTGGAGTCGAACGGGGTGCCATTTGATGCAATAGACGGTTTCTCATTGTGTTTTAAGCGAATGGATTTATGTGCACGTGATTGTGCAGCTGTGTGTGTTTGTGTGTCTATTTTTGATAGGGATTGAGTGTGTGCATTTGTCACTGTGTGTACGGTTTTGAGAGAGGTTGCTGTGTCAGCGTGCAGGTGTGTGAGTGGCTGAGCAAGAGTGTCTGTATATGCGAGGGCGTGACCATGTTTATAAGAGGGTGATTATATAAGTGTTTAAGTGTGTGTGTGAGAGTTTGACAGCATTTGAATGTATGAGTGCGTGTGAGCATGTTACTGTGTGAGGGTCTCTGTGTAGTTTTGTAAGTGTATGTGACATTTTGTCTGAGTGCGTGAGTCTGTAAGTGTGTTGGTGTGAGTGATTGTGTGCGTGATATTGTGCGCACGTCTGTGTCTGTGCGTTTGTCAGCATTCGTGTGTGTGTGTGTGTGACAGTTTGTGTGTCTGTGTTTATGGAGGTGTGTGTCTGTGTGAGTGGGTGTGATACTGAATATGAGATAGTGTGAGTTTCTTCGAGTGTGAGTGTGTAAGTGTGCAAGGTGCAGTGTCTCAGTGTGTGAATGTGAAGTAAGGTCTTATGTGATTGTGTTTTATTTATTGTGAGGAGAGTTTTACTCTTCAGGTGAGTGTGTAAATGTGAGAGACCATTTGTGTGAGTGGGAGTGTTACTCTGCATGTATGAGGGACAGTGTGTGTTTGTGTTTGAACGGGAGTCCACGTGAGTCTTAGATTTTATGTGTGCAGTTGTGGGAGTGTGTGCGAGAGGTGAGTGGGACTGAGTGGGTGCGACTGTGTATCTCTGGTAGAGTATGTGTATGTGTGACTGAATGTATCTGTTTGAGAGAGTGTGTGTGCACGTGTGTGTTAGTGTATAAGTGTTGATATGCCTGTGTGTTTCAGTGAGGGTGAGTGTAAGTGTGTGTTAGTGTGTGCGTGAGTGTGAGTGTGTATGTGTGATTGACTGAATGTTTTCGAGATTATTGGAGATACTTTGAGTGTGTGTGAGTGTGTGACTTTGTGTGTGAATGTGTGTGTGAGGGTGCACACGTGTGAGGGACTTGGTGTGAGTGTGAAACTGTGCATGTGTCAGCATGCATATGTGTGTGTGATGGTGGGTGTATGAGTGTGAATGACTGAGTGTGTAGGGCCATGAATGGGACTGAGTGTTTGTGAGTGTGTATACAAGTCTGTTGCGTGATTGTGTGTGATTGTGTTATTCTGTGTGTGTGTGGTTCGGTGGTTTTCTGTGTGTGTGGGCCTGTGCATGTGTGTGTGTGTGTGCGACTGAGTGAGAGAGTGCTTGCTTGTGCGTGTGTCTTTGTGTTGTGTCAGTGTGAGTGTTTGAGGGGAATGGGGTGAAATATGATGCCTCCAATGTTGCGATGGTTTGTGACATTTTGTGTGAGTGGGAGTGTTGGAGTGCGAGAGAGTGCGTGATTGCGTGTGAGCCTGTGAGTGTGTGTATGTGTTTGTGAGTGTGTGTGATGGTGACATTGCGTGAGGGTGCATTTGTGTCTGCATACGTGTAAGTGTGCTTTGGACATGTGTGAATGTATGTAGGTCTATGTGTGAGTGTGTGTGTTTGTGGATATGTGATGGTGTGGGTCACTGTGAGTGTGCAGGTGAGCAAGGTGCTGTGCGAGCGTGTGTCAGAGTGTGAAGGGCGTTCGTATGTGACTGTGTGAGATAGTATGAGCAGGTGTGTTTTAGTGTTATGTGTGTGTGTTTGTGAGAGATTATCTGTGTGAGTGGGAGTGTTACTCTGAGTGTATGTGTGACTGTGTGTTTGGGTATGTAAGAATGCGTGTGAGTGTGTTTTAGTTTGTGAGTGTGCAGGTTTAGGAGCGTGTGTGCATGAGATGTGCGACTGTATGATTGTGCGTCATTCTGCATATGTATGTGCCTGGTTGTGAATGTGTGAGCATGTGTGAGTGAATGTGTGATTTTGGGTGTGTGTTCAAGGGCATGTTAGTGTCAGAGTTCAGGAGTGCTTATGTCTGTGTGTATATCAGTGTGTGTGAGTATATGTGGGAGATGTAGGTGCATGAGTGTGAGTGTTTCTATGTGTGTCTGTGTGCGTAATGGGGTGTGACTCTATGTGTTAAGGTCTCTGTGAGTGACTGTGTGTTTGAGTGTGTGTCAGTGTGTGTGAGTTTGTGTATGACTGTGTGAGTGTGAGTTTGCACATGTGTGAGGGACTTTATTTGAGTGTGTGTCAATATGTTTGTGTGAGAGTGTATATGTGTATGGGCGTGAGTGTGTGTGAGAGGTTTTGTGAATTTGTGTGGGAGTGCCAGATGTGTGAATGTGTGGGAGTGGGTGTTTGTGGGTGTGTATAAGAACTGTTGCGAGATTGTGTGATATTGAGTGTGTGTTTGGGTGTCTATGTGGTTTCATGCATGTGTGTGGGACTGAACGTGCGGGTCTGGGCGTGTGTCTGTGTGAGTGTGTGAGTGGAATGGGGTGAAATATGATGCAACAAAGGTTCCTGAGAGGTTTGAAAGCGATATTGGCCTTCTCTGATGGAACGGAAAGCCATAGAACGTGGTGGGAGGCTACAGATAGAAGAGCAATGTTGTGGAACGGACTGTAATGCAGTGTATTGTGATGCAATAGATGGTGCCTGTGTGTTATGGAAAAGAATGGATCGTTCTTTGATGGAATGAAAAGCAGTAGAACGTGGTGGATTGTTGCGGAATGGAGTGGAATGTTGCGATGTGGAGTGCAATGCAGTGCATTGTGACGCAAGGGAGGGAAACCGAGCGGTTTGGACACGAAGGGAGCCTTCTTTCCAGGAATGGAAGGCAGTAAAAGGTGAAAGATTGTCAGGTACTGGAGTAGAATATTGTGGAGTGGAGTCGAACGGGGTGCCATTTGATGCAATAGACGGTTTCTCATTGTGTTTTAAGCGAATGGATTTATGTGCACGTGATTGTGCAGCTGTGTGTGTTTGTGTGTCTATTTTTGATAGGGATTGAGTGTGTGCATTTGTCACTGTGTGTACGGTTTTGAGAGAGGTTGCTGTGTCAGCGTGCAGGTGTGTGAGTGGCTGAGCAAGAGTGTCTGTATATGCGAGGGCGTGACCATGTTTATAAGAGGGTGATTATATAAGTGTTTAAGTGTGTGTGTGAGAGTTTGACAGCATTTGAATGTATGAGTGCGTGTGAGCATGTTACTGTGTGAGGGTCTCTGTGTAGTTTTGTAAGTGTATGTGACATTTTGTCTGAGTGCGTGAGTCTGTAAGTGTGTTGGTGTGAGTGATTGTGTGCGTGATATTGTGCGCACGTCTGTGTCTGTGCGTTTGTCAGCATTCGTGTGTGTGTCTGTGTGTGACAGTTTGTGTGTCTGTGTTTATGGAGGTGTGTGTCTGTGTGAGTGGGTGTGATACTGAATATGAGATAGTGTGAGTTTCTTCGAGTGTGAGTGTGTAAGTGTGCAAGGTGCAGTGTCTCAGTGTGTGAATGTGAAGTAAGGTCTTATGTGATTGTGTTTTATTTATTGTGAGGAGAGTTTTACTCTTCAGGTGAGTGTGTAAATGTGAGAGACCATTTGTGTGAGTGGGAGTGTTACTCTGCATGTATGAGGGACAGTGTGTGTTTGTGTTTGAACGGGAGTCCATGTGAGTCTTAGATTTTATGTGTGCAGTTGTGGGAGTGTGTGCGAGAGGTGAGTGGGACTGAGTGGGTGCGACTGTGTATCTCTGGTAGAGTATGTGTATGTGTGACTGAATGTATCTGTTTGAGAGAGTGTGTGTGCACGTGTGTGTTAGTGTATAAGTGTTGATATGCCTGTGTGTTTCAGTGAGGGTGAGTGTAAGTGTGTGTTAGTGTGTGCGTGAGTGTGTGTGTGTATGTGTGATTGACTGAATGTTTTCGAGATTATTGGAGATACTGTGAGTGTGTGACTTTGTGTGTGAATGTGTGCGTGAGGGTGCACACGTGTGAGGGACTTGGTGTGAGTGTGAAACTGTGCATGTGTCAGCATGCATATGTGTGTGTGATGGTGGGTGTATGAGTGTGAATGACTGAGTGTGTAGGGCCATGAATGGGACTGAGTGTTTGTGAGTGTGTATACAAGTCTGTTGCGTGATTGTGTGTGATTGTGTTATTCTGTGTGTGTGTGGTTCGGTGGTTTTCTGTGTGTGTGGGCCTGTGCATGTGTGTGTGTGTGTGCGACTGAGTGAGAGAGTGCTTGCTTGTGCGTGTGTCTTTGTGTTGTGTCAGTGTGAGTGTTTGAGGGGAATGGGGTGAAATATGATGCCTCCAATGTTGCGATGGTTTGTGACATTTTGTGTGAGTGGGAGTGTTGGAGTGCGAGAGAGTGCGTGATTGCGTGTGAGCCTGTGAGTGTGTGTATGTGTTTGTGAGTGTGTGTGATGGTGACATTGCGTGAGGGTGCATTTGTGTCTGCATACGTGTAAGTGTGCTTTGGACATGTGTGAATGTATGTAGGTCTATGTGTGAGTGTGTGTGTTTGTGGATATGTGATGGTGTGGGTCACTGTGAGTGTGCAGGTGAGCAAGGTGCTGTGCGAGCGTGTGTCAGAGTGTGAAGGGCGTTCGTATGTGACTGTGTGAGATAGTATGAGCAGGTGTGTTTTAGTGTTATGTGTGTGTGTTTGTGAGAGATTAGCTGTGTGAGTGGGAGTGTTACTCTGAGTGTATGTGTGACTGTGTGTTTGGGTATGTAAGAATGCGTGTGAGTGTGTTTTAGTTTGTGAGTGTGCAGGTTTAGGAGCGTGTGTGCATGAGATGTGCGATTGTATGATTGTGCGTCATTCTGCATATGTATGTGCCTGGTTGTGAATGTGTGAGCATGTGTGAGTGAATGTGTGATTTTGGGTGTGTGTTCAAGGGCATGTTAGTGTCAGAGTTCAGGAGTGCTTATGTCTGTGTGTATATCAGTGTGTGTGAGTATATGTGGGAGATGTAGTGGCATGAGTGTGTTTCTATGTGTGTCTGTGTGCGTAATGGGGTGTGACTCTATGTGTTAAGGTCTCTGTGAGTGACTGTGTGTTTGAGTGTGTGTCAGTGTGTGTGAGTTTGTGTATGACTGTGTGAGTGTGAGTTTGCACATGTGTGAGGGACTTTATTTGAGTGTGTGTCAATATGTTTGTGTGAGAGTGTATATGTGTATGGGCGTGAGTGTGTGTGAGAGGTTTTGTGAATTTGTGTGGGAGTGCCAGATGTGTGAATGTGTGGGAGTGGGTGTTTGTGGGTGTGTATAAGAACTGTTGCGAGATTGTGTGATATTGAGTGTGTGTTTGGGTGTCTATGTGGTTTCATGCATGTGTGTGGGACTGAACGTGCGGGTCTGGGCGTGTGTCTGTGTGAGTGTGTGAGTGGAATGGGGTGAAATATGATGCAACAAAGGTTCCTGAGAGGTTTGAAAGCGATATTGGCCTTCTCTGATGGAACGGAAAGCCATAGAACGTGGTGGGAGGCTACAGATAGAAGAGCAATGTTGTGGAACGGACTGTAATGCAGTGTATTGTGATGCAATAGATGGTGCCTGTGTGTTATGGAAAAGAATGGATCGTTCTTTGATGGAATGAAACGCAGTAGAACGTGGTGGATTGTTGCGGAATGGAGTGGAATGTTGCGATGTGGAGTGCAATGCAGTGCATTGTGACGCAAGGGAGGGAAACCGAGCGGTTTGGACACGAAGGGAGCCTTCTTTCCAGGAATGGAAGGCAGTAAAAGGTGAAAGATTGTCAGGTACTGGAGTAGAATATTGTGGAGTGGAGTCGAACGGGGTGCCATTTGATGCAATAGACGGTTTCTCATTGTGTTTTAAGCGAATGGATTTATGTGCACGTGATTGTGCAGCTGTGTGTGTTTGTGTGTCTATTTTTGATAGGGATTGAGTGTGTGCATTTGTCACTGTGTGTACGGTTTTGAGAGAGGTTGCTGTGTCAGCGTGCAGGTGTGTGAGTGGCTGAGCAAGAGTGTCTGTATATGCGAGGGCGTGACCATGTTTATAAGAGGGTGATTATATAAGTGTTTAAGTGTGTGTGTGAGAGTTTGACAGCATTTGAATGTATGAGTGCGTGTGAGCATGTTACTGTGTGAGGGTCTCTGTGTAGTTTTGTAAGTGTATGTGACATTTTGTCTGAGTGCGTGAGTCTGTAAGTGTGTTGGTGTGAGTGATTGTGTGCGTGATATTGTGCGCACGTCTGTGTCTGTGCGTTTGTCAGCATTCGTGTGTGTGTCTGTGTGTGACAGTTTGTGTGTCTGTGTTTATGGAGGTGTGTGTCTGTGTGAGTGGGTGTGATACTGAATATGAGATAGTGTGAGTTTCTTCGAGTGTGAGTGTGTAAGTGTGCAAGGTGCAGTGTCTCAGTGTGTGAATGTGAAGTAAGGTCTTATGTGATTGTGTTTTATTTATTGTGAGGAGAGTTTTACTCTTCAGGTGAGTGTGTAAATGTGAGAGACCATTTGTGTGAGTGGGAGTGTTACTCTGCATGTATGAGGGACAGTGTGTGTTTGTGTTTGAACGGGAGTCCATGTGAGTCTTAGATTTTATGTGTGCAGTTGTGGGAGTGTGTGCGAGAGGTGAGTGGGACTGAGTGGGTGCGACTGTGTATCTCTGGTAGAGTATGTGTATGTGTGACTGAATGTATCTGTTTGAGAGAGTGTGTGTGCACGTGTGTGTTAGTGTATAAGTGTTGATATGCCTGTGTGTTTCAGTGAGGGTGAGTGTAAGTGTGTGTTAGTGTGTGCGTGAGTGTGTGTGTGTATGTGTGATTGACTGAATGTTTTCGAGATTATTGGAGATACTTTGAGTGTGTGTGAGTGTGTGACTTTGTGTGTGAATGTGTGCGTGAGGGTGCACACGTGTGAGGGACTTGGTGTGAGTGTGAAACTGTGCATGTGTCAGCATGCATATGTGTGTGTGATGGTGGGTGTATGAGTGTGAATGACTGAGTGTGTAGGGCCATGAATGGGACTGAGTGTTTGTGAGTGTGTATACAAGTCTGTTGCGTGATTGTGTGTGATTGTGTTATTCTGTGTGTGTGTGGTTCGGTGGTTTTCTGTGTGTGTGGGCCTGTGCATGTGTGTGTGTGTGCGACTGAGTGAGAGAGTGCTTGCTTGTGCGTGTGTCTTTGTGTTGTGTCAGTGTGAGTGTTTGAGGGGAATGGGGTGAAATATGATGCCTCCAATGTTGCGATGGTTTGTGACATTTTGTGTGAGTGGGAGTGTTGGAGTGCGAGAGAGTGCGTGATTGCGTGTGAGCCTGTGAGTGTGTGTATGTGTTTGTGAGTGTGTGTGATGGTGACATTGCGTGAGGGTGCATTTGTGTCTGCATACGTGTAAGTGTGCTTTGGACATGTGTGAATGTATGTAGGTCTATGTGTGAGTGTGTGTGTTTGTGGATATGTGATGGTGTGGGTCACTGTGAGTGTGCAGGTGAGCAAGGTGCTGTGCGAGCGTGTGTCAGAGTGTGAAGGGCGTTCGTATGTGACTGTGTGAGATAGTATGAGCAGGTGTGTTTTAGTGTTATGTGTGTGTGTTTGTGAGAGATTAGCTGTGTGGGTGGGAGTGTTACTCTGAGTGTATGTGTGACTGTGTGTTTGGGTATGTAAGAATGCGTGTGAGTGTGTTTTAGTTTGTGAGTGTGCAGGTTTAGGAGCGTGTGTGCATGAGATGTGCGACTGTATGATTGTGCGTCATTCTGCATATGTATGTGCCTGGTTGTGAATGTGTGAGCATGTGTGAGTGAATGTGTGATTTTGGGTGTGTGTTCAAGGGCATGTTAGTGTCAGAGTTCAGGAGTGCTTATGTCTGTGTGTATATCAGTGTGTGTGAGTATATGTGGGAGATGTAGGGGCATGAGTGTGTTTCTATGTGTGTCTGTGTGCGTAATGGGGTGTGACTCTATGTGTTAAGGTCTCTGTGAGTGACTGTGTGTTTGAGTGTGTGTCAGTGTGTGTGAGTTTGTGTATGACTGTGTGAGTGTGAGTTTGCACATGTGTGAGGGACTTTATTTGAGTGTGTGTCAATATGTTTGTGTGAGAGTGTATATGTGTATGGGCGTGAGTGTGTGTGAGAGGTTTTGTGAATTTGTGTGGGAGTGCCAGATGTGTGAATGTGTGGGAGTGGGTGTTTGTGGGTGTGTATAAGAACTGTTGCGAGATTGTGTGATATTGAGTGTGTGTTTGGGTGTCTATGTGGTTTCATGCATGTGTGTGGGACTGAACGTGCGGGTCTGGGCGTGTGTCTGTGTGAGTGTGTGAGTGGAATGGGGTGAAATATGATGCAACAAAGGTTCCTGAGAGGTTTGAAAGCGATATTGGCCTTCTCTGATGGAACGGAAAGCCATAGAACGTGGTGGGAGGCTACAGATAGAAGAGCAATGTTGTGGAACGGACTGTAATGCAGTGTATTGTGATGCAATAGATGGTGCCTGTGTGTTATGGAAAAGAATGGATCGTTCTTTGATGGAATGAAACGCAGTAGAACGTGGTGGATTGTTGCGGAATGGAGTGGAATGTTGCGATGTGGAGTGCAATGCAGTGCATTGTGACGCAAGGGAGGGAAACCGAGCGGTTTGGACACGAAGGGAGCCTTCTTTCCAGGAATGGAAGGCAGTAAAAGGTGAAAGATTGTCAGGTACTGGAGTAGAATATTGTGGAGTGGAGTCGAACGGGGTGCCATTTGATGCAATAGACGGTTTCTCATTGTGTTTTAAGCGAATGGATTTATGTGCACGTGATTGTGCAGCTGTGTGTGTTTGTGTGTCTATTTTTGATAGGGATTGAGTGTGTGCATTTGTCACTGTGTGTACGGTTTTGAGAGAGGTTGCTGTGTCAGCGTGCAGGTGTGTGAGTGGCTGAGCAAGAGTGTCTGTATATGCGAGGGCGTGACCATGTTTATAAGAGGGTGATTATATAAGTGTTTAAGTGTGTGTGTGAGAGTTTGACAGCATTTGAATGTATGAGTGCGTGTGAGCATGTTACTGTGTGAGGGTCTCTGTGTAGTTTTGTAAGTGTATGTGACATTTTGTCTGAGTGCGTGAGTCTGTAAGTGTGTTGGTGTGAGTGATTGTGTGCGTGATATTGTGCGCACGTCTGTGTCTGTGCGTTTGTCAGCATTCGTGTGTGTGTCTGTGTGTGACAGTTTGTGTGTCTGTGTTTATGGAGGTGTGTGTCTGTGTGAGTGGGTGTGATACTGAATATGAGATAGTGTGAGTTTCTTCGAGTGTGAGTGTGTAAGTGTGCAAGGTGCAGTGTCTCAGTGTGTGAATGTGAAGTAAGGTCTTATGTGATTGTGTTTTATTTATTGTGAGGAGAGTTTTACTCTTCAGGTGAGTGTGTAAATGTGAGAGACCATTTGTGTGAGTGGGAGTGTTACTCTGCATGTATGAGGGACAGTGTGTGTTTGTGTTTGAACGGGAGTCCATGTGAGTCTTAGATTTTATGTGTGCAGTTGTGGGAGTGTGTGCGAGAGGTGAGTGGGACTGAGTGGGTGCGACTGTGTATCTCTGGTAGAGTATGTGTATGTGTGACTGAATGTATCTGTTTGAGAGAGTGTGTGTGCACGTGTGTGTTAGTGTATAAGTGTTGATATGCCTGTGTGTTTCAGTGAGGGTGAGTGTAAGTGTGTGTTAGTGTGTGCGTGAGTGTGTGTGTGTATGTGTGATTGACTGAATGTTTTCGAGATTATTGGAGATACTGTGAGTGTGTGACTTTGTGTGTGAATGTGTGCGTGAGGGTGCACACGTGTGAGGGACTTGGTGTGAGTGTGAAACTGTGCATGTGTCAGCATGCATATGTGTGTGTGATGGTGGGTGTATGAGTGTGAATGACTGAGTGTGTAGGGCCATGAATGGGACTGAGTGTTTGTGAGTGTGTATACAAGTCTGTTGCGTGATTGTGTGTGATTGTGTTATTCTGTGTGTGTGTGGTTCGGTGGTTTTCTGTGTGTGTGGGCCTGTGCATGTGTGTGTGTGTGCGACTGAGTGAGAGAGTGCTTGCTTGTGCGTGTGTCTTTGTGTTGTGTCAGTGTGAGTGTTTGAGGGGAATGGGGTGAAATATGATGCCTCCAATGTTGCGATGGTTTGTGACATTTTGTGTGAGTGGGAGTGTTGGAGTGCGAGAGAGTGCGTGATTGCGTGTGAGCCTGTGAGTGTGTGTATGTGTTTGTGAGTGTGTGTGATGGTGACATTGCGTGAGGGTGCATTTGTGTCTGCATACGTGTAAGTGTGCTTTGGACATGTGTGAATGTATGTAGGTCTATGTGTGAGTGTGTGTGTTTGTGGATATGTGATGGTGTGGGTCACTGTGAGTGTGCAGGTGAGCAAGGTGCTGTGCGAGCGTGTGTCAGAGTGTGAAGGGCGTTCGTATGTGACTGTGTGAGATAGTATGAGCAGGTGTGTTTTAGTGTTATGTGTGTGTGTTTGTGAGAGATTATCTGTGTGAGTGGGAGTGTTACTCTGAGTGTATGTGTGACTGTGTGTTTGGGTATGTAAGAATGCGTGTGAGTGTGTTTTAGTTTGTGAGTGTGCAGGTTTAGGAGCGTGTGTGCATGAGATGTGCGACTGTATGATTGTGCGTCATTCTGCATATGTATGTGCCTGGTTGTGAATGTGTGAGCATGTGTGAGTGAATGTGTGATTTTGGGTGTGTGTTCAAGGGCATGTTAGTGTCAGAGTTCAGGAGTGCTTATGTCTGTGTGTATATCAGTGTGTGTGAGTATATGTGGGAGATGTAGGTGCATGAGTGTGAGTGTTTCTATGTGTGTCTGTGTGCGTAATGGGGTGTGACTCTATGTGTTAAGGTCTCTGTGAGTGACTGTGTGTTTGAGTGTGTGTCAGTGTGTGTGAGTTTGTGTATGACTGTGTGAGTGTGAGTTTGCACATGTGTGAGGGACTTTATTTGAGTGTGTGTCAATATGTTTGTGTGAGAGTGTATATGTGTATGGGCGTGAGTGTGTGTGAGAGGTTTTGTGAATTTGTGTGGGAGTGCCAGATGTGTGAATGTGTGGGAGTGGGTGTTTGTGGGTGTGTATAAGAACTGTTGCGAGATTGTGTGATATTGAGTGTGTGTTTGGGTGTCTATGTGGTTTCATGCATGTGTGTGGGACTGAACGTGCGGGTCTGGGCGTGTGTCTGTGTGAGTGTGTGAGTGGAATGGGGTGAAATATGATGCAACAAAGGTTCCTGAGAGGTTTGAAAGCGATATTGGCCTTCTCTGATGGAACGGAAAGCCATAGAACGTGGTGGGAGGCTACAGATAGAAGAGCAATGTTGTGGAACGGACTGTAATGCAGTGTATTGTGATGCAATAGATGGTGCCTGTGTGTTATGGAAAAGAATGGATCGTTCTTTGATGGAATGAAACGCAGTAGAACGTGGTGGATTGTTGCGGAATGGAGTGGAATGTTGCGATGTGGAGTGCAATGCAGTGCATTGTGACGCAAGGGAGGGAAACCGAGCGGTTTGGACACGAAGGGAGCCTTCTTTCCAGGAATGGAAGGCAGTAAAAGGTGAAAGATTGTCAGGTACTGGAGTAGAATATTGTGGAGTGGAGTCGAACGGGGTGCCATTTGATGCAATAGACGGTTTCTCATTGTGTTTTAAGCGAATGGATTTATGTGCACGTGATTGTGCAGCTGTGTGTGTTTGTGTGTCTATTTTTGATAGGGATTGAGTGTGTGCATTTGTCACTGTGTGTACGGTTTTGAGAGAGGTTGCTGTGTCAGCGTGCAGGTGTGTGAGTGGCTGAGCAAGAGTGTCTGTATATGCGAGGGCGTGACCATGTTTATAAGAGGGTGATTATATAAGTGTTTAAGTGTGTGTGTGAGAGTTTGACAGCATTTGAATGTATGAGTGCGTGTGAGCATGTTACTGTGTGAGGGTCTCTGTGTAGTTTTGTAAGTGTATGTGACATTTTGTCTGAGTGCGTGAGTCTGTAAGTGTGTTGGTGTGAGTGATTGTGTGCGTGATATTGTGCGCACGTCTGTGTCTGTGCGTTTGTCAGCATTCGTGTGTGTGTCTGTGTGTGACAGTTTGTGTGTCTGTGTTTATGGAGGTGTGTGTCTGTGTGAGTGGGTGTGATACTGATTATGAGATAGTGTGAGTTTCTTCGAGTGTGAGTGTGTAAGTGTGCAAGGTGCAGTGTCTCAGTGTGTGAATGTGAAGTAAGGTCTTATGTGATTGTGTTTTATTTATTGTGAGGAGAGTTTTACTCTTCAGGTGAGTGTGTAAATGTGAGAGACCATTTGTGTGAGTGGGAGTGTTACTCTGCATGTATGAGGGACAGTGTGTGTTTGTGTTTGAACGGGAGTCCATGTGAGTCTTAGATTTTATGTGTGCAGTTGTGGGAGTGTGTGCGAGAGGTGAGTGGGACTGAGTGGGTGCGACTGTGTATCTCTGGTAGAGTATGTGTATGTGTGACTGAATGTATCTGTTTGAGAGAGTGTGTGTGCACGTGTGTGTTAGTGTATAAGTGTTGATATGCCTGTGTGTTTCAGTGAGGGTGAGTGTAAGTGTGTGTTAGTGTGTGCGTGAGTGTGTGTGTATGTGTGATTGACTGAATGTTTTCGAGATTATTGGAGATACTGTGAGTGTGTGACTTTGTGTGTGAATGTGTGCGTGAGGGTGCACACGTGTGAGGGACTTGGTGTGAGTGTGAAACTGTGCATGTGTCAGCATGCATATGTGTGTGTGATGGTGGGTGTATGAGTGTGAATGACTGAGTGTGTAGGGCCATGAATGGGACTGAGTGTTTGTGAGTGTGTATACAAGTCTGTTGCGTGATTGTGTGTGATTGTGTTATTCTGTGTGTGTGTGGTTCGGTGGTTTTCTGTGTGTGTGGGCCTGTGCATGTGTGTGTGTGTGCGACTGAGTGAGAGAGTGCTTGCTTGTGCGTGTGTCTTTGTGTTGTGTCAGTGTGAGTGTTTGAGGGGAATGGGGTGAAATATGATGCCTCCAATGTTGCGATGGTTTGTGACATTTTGTGTGAGTGGGAGTGTTGGAGTGCGAGAGAGTGCGTGATTGCGTGTGAGCCTGTGAGTGTGTGTATGTGTTTGTGAGTGTGTGTGATGGTGACATTGCGTGAGGGTGCATTTGTGTCTGCATACGTGTAAGTGTGCTTTGGACATGTGTGAATGTATGTAGGTCTATGTGTGAGTGTGTGTGTTTGTGGATATGTGATGGTGTGGGTCACTGTGAGTGTGCAGGTGAGCAAGGTGCTGTGCGAGCGTGTGTCAGAGTGTGAAGGGCGTTCGTATGTGACTGTGTGAGATAGTATGAGCAGGTGTGTTTTAGTGTTATGTGTGTGTGTTTGTGAGAGATTATCTGTGTGAGTGGGAGTGTTACTCTGAGTGTATGTGTGACTGTGTGTTTGGGTATGTAAGAATGCGTGTGAGTGTGTTTTAGTTTGTGAGTGTGCAGGTTTAGGAGCGTGTGTGCATGAGATGTGCGACTGTATGATTGTGCGTCATTCTGCATATGTATGTGCCTGGTTGTGAATGTGTGAGCATGTGTGAGTGAATGTGTGATTTTGGGTGTGTGTTCAAGGGCATGTTAGTGTCAGAGTTCAGGAGTGCTTATGTCTGTGTGTATATCAGTGTGTGTGAGTATATGTGGGAGATGTAGGTGCATGAGTGTGAGTGTTTCTATGTGTGTCTGTGTGCGTAATGGGGTGTGACTCTATGTGTTAAGGTCTCTGTGAGTGACTGTGTGTTTGAGTGTGTGTCAGTGTGTGTGAGTTTGTGTATGACTGTGTGAGTGTGAGTTTGCACATGTGTGAGGGACTTTATTTGAGTGTGTGTCAATATGTTTGTGTGAGAGTGTATATGTGTATGGGCGTGAGTGTGTGTGAGAGGTTTTGTGAATTTGTGTGGGAGTGCCAGATGTGTGAATGTGTGGGAGTGGGTGTTTGTGGGTGTGTATAAGAACTGTTGCGAGATTGTGTGATATTGAGTGTGTGTTTGGGTGTCTATGTGGTTTCATGCATGTGTGTGGGACTGAACGTGCGGGTCTGGGCGTGTGTCTGTGTGAGTGTGTGAGTGGAATGGGGTGAAATATGATGCAACAAAGGTTCCTGAGAGGTTTGAAAGCGATATTGGCCTTCTCTGATGGAACGGAAAGCCATAGAACGTGGTGGGAGGCTACAGATAGAAGAGCAATGTTGTGGAACGGACTGTAATGCAGTGTATTGTGATGCAATAGATGGTGCCTGTGTGTTATGGAAAAGAATGGATCGTTCTTTGATGGAATGAAACGCAGTAGAACGTGGTGGATTGTTGCGGAATGGAGTGGAATGTTGCGATGTGGAGTGCAATGCAGTGCATTGTGACGCAAGGGAGGGAAACCGAGCGGTTTGGACACGAAGGGAGCCTTCTTTCCAGGAATGGAAGGCAGTAAAAGGTGAAAGATTGTCAGGTACTGGAGTAGAATATTGTGGAGTGGAGTCGAACGGGGTGCCATTTGATGCAATAGACGGTTTCTCATTGTGTTTTAAGCGAATGGATTTATGTGCACGTGATTGTGCAGCTGTGTGTGTTTGTGTGTCTATTTTTGATAGGGATTGAGTGTGTGCATTTGTCACTGTGTGTACGGTTTTGAGAGAGGTTGCTGTGTCAGCGTGCAGGTGTGTGAGTGGCTGAGCAAGAGTGTCTGTATATGCGAGGGCGTGACCATGTTTATAAGAGGGTGATTATATAAGTGTTTAAGTGTGTGTGTGAGAGTTTGACAGCATTTGAATGTATGAGTGCGTGTGAGCATGTTACTGTGTGAGGGTCTCTGTGTAGTTTTGTAAGTGTATGTGACATTTTGTCTGAGTGCGTGAGTCTGTAAGTGTGTTGGTGTGAGTGATTGTGTGCGTGATATTGTGCGCACGTCTGTGTCTGTGCGTTTGTCAGCATTCGTGTGTGTGTCTGTGTGTGACAGTTTGTGTGTCTGTGTTTATGGAGGTGTGTGTCTGTGTGAGTGGGTGTGATACTGAATATGAGATAGTGTGAGTTTCTTCGAGTGTGAGTGTGTAAGTGTGCAAGGTGCAGTGTCTCAGTGTGTGAATGTGAAGTAAGGTCTTATGTGATTGTGTTTTATTTATTGTGAGGAGAGTTTTACTCTTCAGGTGAGTGTGTAAATGTGAGAGACCATTTGTGTGAGTGGGAGTGTTACTCTGCATGTATGAGGGACAGTGTGTGTTTGTGTTTGAACGGGAGTCCATGTGAGTCTTAGATTTTATGTGTGCAGTTGTGGGAGTGTGTGCGAGAGGTGAGTGGGACTGAGTGGGTGCGACTGTGTATCTCTGGTAGAGTATGTGTATGTGTGACTGAATGTATCTGTTTGAGAGAGTGTGTGTGCACGTGTGTGTTAGTGTATAAGTGTTGATATGCCTGTGTGTTTCAGTGAGGGTGAGTGTAAGTGTGTGTTAGTGTGTGCGTGAGTGTGTGTGTATGTGTGATTGACTGAATGTTTTCGAGATTATTGGAGATACTGTGAGTGTGTGACTTTGTGTGTGAATGTGTGCGTGAGGGTGCACACGTGTGAGGGACTTGGTGTGAGTGTGAAACTGTGCATGTGTCAGCATGCATATGTGTGTGTGATGGTGGGTGTATGAGTGTGAATGACTGAGTGTGTAGGGCCATGAATGGGACTGAGTGTTTGTGAGTGTGTATACAAGTCTGTTGCGTGATTGTGTGTGATTGTGTTATTCTGTGTGTGTGTGGTTCGGTGGTTTTCTGTGTGTGTGGGCCTGTGCATGTGTGTGTGTGTGCGACTGAGTGAGAGAGTGCTTGCTTGTGCGTGTGTCTTTGTGTTGTGTCAGTGTGAGTGTTTGAGGGGAATGGGGTGAAATATGATGCCTCCAATGTTGCGATGGTTTGTGACATTTTGTGTGAGTGGGAGTGTTGGAGTGCGAGAGAGTGCGTGATTGCGTGTGAGCCTGTGAGTGTGTGTATGTGTTTGTGAGTGTGTGTGATGGTGACATTGCGTGAGGGTGCATTTGTGTCTGCATACGTGTAAGTGTGCTTTGGACATGTGTGAATGTATGTAGGTCTATGTGTGAGTGTGTGTGTTTGTGGATATGTGATGGTGTGGGTCACTGTGAGTGTGCAGGTGAGCAAGGTGCTGTGCGAGCGTGTGTCAGAGTGTGAAGGGCGTTCGTATGTGACTGTGTGAGATAGTATGAGCAGGTGTGTTTTAGTGTTATGTGTGTGTGTTTGTGAGAGATTATCTGTGTGAGTGGGAGTGTTACTCTGAGTGTATGTGTGACTGTGTGTTTGGGTATGTAAGAATGCGTGTGAGTGTGTTTTAGTTTGTGAGTGTGCAGGTTTAGGAGCGTGTGTGCATGAGATGTGCGACTGTATGATTGTGCGTCATTCTGCATATGTATGTGCCTGGTTGTGAATGTGTGAGCATGTGTGAGTGAATGTGTGATTTTGGGTGTGTGTTCAAGGGCATGTTAGTGTCAGAGTTCAGGAGTGCTTATGTCTGTGTGTATATCAGTGTGTGTGAGTATATGTGGGAGATGTAGGTGCATGAGTGTGAGTGTTTCTATGTGTGTCTGTGTGCGTAATGGGGTGTGACTCTATGTGTTAAGGTCTCTGTGAGTGACTGTGTGTTTGAGTGTGTGTCAGTGTGTGTGAGTTTGTGTATGACTGTGTGAGTGTGAGTTTGCACATGTGTGAGGGACTTTATTTGAGTGTGTGTCAATATGTTTGTGTGACAGTGTATATGTGTATGGGCGTGAGTGTGTGTGAGAGGTTTTGTGAATTTGTGTGGGAGTGCCAGATGTGTGAATGTGTGGGAGTGGGTGTTTGTGGGTGTGTATAAGAACTGTTGCGAGATTGTGTGATATTGAGTGTGTGTTTGGGTGTCTATGTGGTTTCATGCATGTGTGTGGGACTGAACGTGCGGGTCTGGGCGTGTGTCTGTGTGAGTGTGTGAGTGGAATGGGGTGAAATATGATGCAACAAAGGTTCCTGAGAGGTTTGAAAGCGATATTGGCCTTCTCTGATGGAACGGAAAGCCATAGAACGTGGTGGGAGGCTACAGATAGAAGAGCAATGTTGTGGAACGGACTGTAATGCAGTGTATTGTGATGCAATAGATGGTGCCTGTGTGTTATGGAAAAGAATGGATCCTTCTTTGATGGAATGAAACGCAGTAGAACGTGGTGGATTGTTGCGGAATGGAGTGGAATGTTGCGATGTGGAGTGCAATGCAGTGCATTGTGACGCAAGGGAGGGAAACCGAGCAGTTTGGACACGAAGGGAGCCTTCTTTCCAGGAATGGAAGGCAGTAAAAGGTGAAAGATTGTCAGGTACTGGAGTAGAATATTGTGGAGTGGAGTCGAACGGGGTGCCATTTGATGCAATAGACGGTTTCTCATTGTGTTTTAAGCGAATGGATTTATGTGCACGTGATTGTGCAGCTGTGTGTGTTTGTGTGTCTATTTTTGATAGGGATTGAGTGTGTGCATTTGTCACTGTGTGTACGGTTTTGAGAGAGGTTGCTGTGTCAGCGTGCAGGTGTGTGAGTGGCTGAGCAAGAGTGTCTGTATATGCGAGGGCGTGACCATGTTTATAAGAGGGTGATTATATAAGTGTTTAAGTGTGTGTGTGAGAGTTTGACAGCATTTGAATGTATGAGTGCGTGTGAGCATGTTACTGTGTGAGGGTCTCTGTGTAGTTTTGTAAGTGTATGTGACATTTTGTCTGAGTGCGTGAGTCTGTAAGTGTGTTGGTGTGAGTGATTGTGTGCGTGATATTGTGCGCACGTCTGTGTCTGTGCGTTTGTCAGCATTCGTGTGTGTGTGTGTGTGACAGTTTGTGTGTCTGTGTTTATGGAGGTGTGTGTCTGTGTGAGTGGGTGTGATACTGAATATGAGATAGTGTGAGTTTCTTCGAGTGTGAGTGTGTAAGTGTGCAAGGTGCAGTGTCTCAGTGTGTGAATGTGAAGTAAGGTCTTATGTGATTGTGTTTCATTTATTGTGAGGAGAGTTTTACTCTTCAGGTGAGTGTGTAAATGTGAGAGACCATTTGTGTGAGTGGGAGTGTTACTCTGCATGTATGAGGGACAGTGTGTGTTTGTGTTTGAACGGGAGTCCACGTGAGTCTTAGATTTTATGTGTGCAGTTGTGGGAGTGTGTGCGAGAGGTGAGTGGGACTGAGTGGGTGCGACTGTGTATCTCTGGTAGAGTATGTGTATGTGTGACTGAATGTATCTGTTTGAGAGAGTGTGTGTGCACGTGTGTGTTAGTGTATAAGTGTTGATATGCCTGTGTGTTTCAGTGAGGGTGAGTGTAAGTGTGTGTTAGTGTGTGCGTGAGTGTGAGTGTGTATGTGTGATTGACTGAATGTTTTCGAGATTATTGGAGATACTTTGAGTGTGTGTGAGTGTGTGACTTTGTGTGTGAATGTGTGTGTGAGGGTGCACACGTGTGAGGGACTTGGTGTGAGTGTGAAACTGTGCATGTGTCAGCATGCATATGTGTGTGTGATGGTGGGTGTATGAGTGTGAATGACTGAGTGTGTAGGGCCATGAATGGGACTGAGTGTTTGTGAGTGTGTATACAAGTCTGTTGCGTGATTGTGTGTGATTGTGTTATTCTGTGTGTGTGTGGTTCGGTGGTTTTCTGTGTGTGTGGGCCTGTGCATGTGTGTGTGTGTGTGCGACTGAGTGAGAGAGTGCTTGCTTGTGCGTGTGTCTTTGTGTTGTGTCAGTGTGAGTGTTTGAGGGGAATGGGGTGAAATATGATGCCTCCAATGTTGCGATGGTTTGTGACATTTTGTGTGAGTGGGAGTGTTGGAGTGCGAGAGAGTGCGTGATTGCGTGTGAGCCTGTGAGTGTGTGTATGTGTTTGTGAGTGTGTGTGATGGTGACATTGCGTGAGGGTGCATTTGTGTCTGCATACGTGTAAGTGTGCTTTGGACATGTGTGAATGTATGTAGGTCTATGTGTGAGTGTGTGTGTTTGTGGATATGTGATGGTGTGGGTCACTGTGAGTGTGCAGGTGAGCAAGGTGCTGTGCGAGCGTGTGTCAGAGTGTGAAGGGCGTTCGTATGTGACTGTGTGAGATAGTATGAGCAGGTGTGTTTTAGTGTTATGTGTGTGTGTTTGTGAGAGATTATCTGTGTGAGTGGGAGTGTTACTCTGAGTGTATGTGTGACTGTGTGTTTGGGTATGTAAGAATGCGTGTGAGTGTGTTTTAGTTTGTGAGTGTGCAGGTTTAGGAGCGTGTGTGCATGAGATGTGCGACTGTATGATTGTGCGTCATTCTGCATATGTATGTGCCTGGTTGTGAATGTGTGAGCATGTGTGAGTGAATGTGTGATTTTGGGTGTGTGTTCAAGGGCATGTTAGTGTCAGAGTTCAGGAGTGCTTATGTCTGTGTGTATATCAGTGTGTGTGAGTATATGTGGGAGATGTAGGTGCATGAGTGTGAGTGTTTCTATGTGTGTCTGTGTGCGTAATGGGGTGTGACTCTATGTGTTAAGGTCTCTGTGAGTGACTGTGTGTTTGAGTGTGTGTCAGTGTGTGTGAGTTTGTGTATGACTGTGTGAGTGTGAGTTTGCACATGTGTGAGGGACTTTATTTGAGTGTGTGTCAATATGTTTGTGTGAGAGTGTATATGTGTATGGGCGTGAGTGTGTGTGAGAGGTTTTGTGAATTTGTGTGGGAGTGCCAGATGTGTGAATGTGTGGGAGTGGGTGTTTGTGGGTGTGTATAAGAACTGTTGCGAGATTGTGTGATATTGAGTGTGTGTTTGGGTGTCTATGTGGTTTCATGCATGTGTGTGGGACTGAACGTGCGGGTCTGGGCGTGTGTCTGTGTGAGTGTGTGAGTGGAATGGGGTGAAATATGATGCAACAAAGGTTCCTGAGAGGTTTGAAAGCGATATTGGCCTTCTCTGATGGAACGGAAAGCCATAGAACGTGGTGGGAGGCTACAGATAGAAGAGCAATGTTGTGGAACGGACTGTAATGCAGTGTATTGTGATGCAATAGATGGTGCCTGTGTGTTATGGAAAAGAATGGATCGTTCTTTGATGGAATGAAAAGCAGTAGAACGTGGTGGATTGTTGCGGAATGGAGTGGAATGTTGCGATGTGGAGTGCAATGCAGTGCATTGTGACGCAAGGGAGGGAAACCGAGCGGTTTGGACACGAAGGGAGCCTTCTTTCCAGGAATGGAAGGCAGTAAAAGGTGAAAGATTGTCAGGTACTGGAGTAGAATATTGTGGAGTGGAGTCGAACGGGGTGCCATTTGATGCAATAGACGGTTTCTCATTGTGTTTTAAGCGAATGGATTTATGTGCACGTGATTGTGCAGCTGTGTGTGTTTGTGTGTCTATTTTTGATAGGGATTGAGTGTGTGCATTTGTCACTGTGTGTACGGTTTTGAGAGAGGTTGCTGTGTCAGCGTGCAGGTGTGTGAGTGGCTGAGCAAGAGTGTCTGTATATGCGAGGGCGTGACCATGTTTATAAGAGGGTGATTATATAAGTGTTTAAGTGTGTGTGTGAGAGTTTGACAGCATTTGAATGTATGAGTGCGTGTGAGCATGTTACTGTGTGAGGGTCTCTGTGTAGTTTTGTAAGTGTATGTGACATTTTGTCTGAGTGCGTGAGTCTGTAAGTGTGTTGGTGTGAGTGATTGTGTGCGTGATATTGTGCGCACGTCTGTGTCTGTGCGTTTGTCAGCATTCGTGTGTGTGTCTGTGTGTGACAGTTTGTGTGTCTGTGTTTATGGAGGTGTGTGTCTGTGTGAGTGGGTGTGATACTGAATATGAGATAGTGTGAGTTTCTTCGAGTGTGAGTGTGTAAGTGTGCAAGGTGCAGTGTCTCAGTGTGTGAATGTGAAGTAAGGTCTTATGTGATTGTGTTTTATTTATTGTGAGGAGAGTTTTACTCTTCAGGTGAGTGTGTAAATGTGAGAGACCATTTGTGTGAGTGGGAGTGTTACTCTGCATGTATGAGGGACAGTGTGTGTTTGTGTTTGAACGGGAGTCCATGTGAGTCTTAGATTTTATGTGTGCAGTTGTGGGAGTGTGTGCGAGAGGTGAGTGGGACTGAGTGGGTGCGACTGTGTATCTCTGGTAGAGTATGTGTATGTGTGACTGAATGTATCTGTTTGAGAGAGTGTGTGTGCACGTGTGTGTTAGTGTATAAGTGTTGATATGCCTGTGTGTTTCAGTGAGGGTGAGTGTAAGTGTGTGTTAGTGTGTGCGTGAGTGTGTGTGTGTATGTGTGATTGACTGAATGTTTTCGAGATTATTGGAGATACTGTGAGTGTGTGACTTTGTGTGTGAATGTGTGCGTGAGGGTGCACACGTGTGAGGGACTTGGTGTGAGTGTGAAACTGTGCATGTGTCAGCATGCATATGTGTGTGTGATGGTGGGTGTATGAGTGTGAATGACTGAGTGTGTAGGGCCATGAATGGGACTGAGTGTTTGTGAGTGTGTATACAAGTCTGTTGCGTGATTGTGTGTGATTGTGTTATTCTGTGTGTGTGTGGTTCGGTGGTTTTCTGTGTGTGTGGGCCTGTGCATGTGTGTGTGTGTGCGACTGAGTGAGAGAGTGCTTGCTTGTGCGTGTGTCTTTGTGTTGTGTCAGTGTGAGTGTTTGAGGGGAATGGGGTGAAATATGATGCCTCCAATGTTGCGATGGTTTGGGACATTTTGTGTGAGTGGGAGTGTTGGAGTGCGAGAGAGTGCGTGATTGCGTGTGAGCCTGTGAGTGTGTGTATGTGTTTGTGAGTGTGTGTGATGGTGACATTGCGTGAGGGTGCATTTGTGTCTGCATACATGTAAGTGTGCTTTGGACATGTGTGAATGTATGTAGGTCTATGTGTGAGTGTGTGTGTTTGTGGATATGTGATGGTGTGGGTCACTGTGAGTGTGCAGGTGAGCAAGGTGCTGTGCGAGCGTGTGTCAGAGTGTGAAGGGCGTTCGTATGTGACTGTGTGAGATAGTATGAGCAGGTGTGTTTTAGTGTTATGTGTGTGTGTTTGTGAGAGATTATCTGTGTGAGTGGGAGTGTTACTCTGAGTGTATGTGTGACTGTGTGTTTGGGTATGTAAGAATGCGTGTGAGTGTGTTTTAGTTTGTGAGTGTGCAGGTTTAGGAGCGTGTGTGCATGAGATGTGCGACTGTATGATTGTGCGTCATTCTGCATATGTATGTGCCTGGTTGTGAATGTGTGAGCATGTGTGAGTGAATGTGTGATTTTGGGTGTGTGTTCAAGGGCATGTTAGTGTCAGAGTTCAGGAGTGCTTATGTCTGTGTGTATATCAGTGTGTGTGAGTATATGTGGGAGATGTAGGTGCATGAGTGTGAGTGTTTCTATGTGTGTCTGTGTGCGTAATGGGGTGTGACTCTATGTGTTAAGGTCTCTGTGAGTGACTGTGTGTTTGAGTGTGTGTCAGTGTGTGTGAGTTTGTGTATGACTGTGTGAGTGTGAGTTTGCACATGTGTGAGGGACTTTATTTGAGTGTGTGTCAATATGTTTGTGTGACAGTGTATAAGTGTATGGGCGTGAGTGTGTGTGAGAGGTTTTGTGAATTTGTGTGGGAGTGCCAGATGTGTGAATGTGTGGGAGTGGGTGTTTGTGGGTGTGTATAAGAACTGTTGCGAGATTGTGTGATATTGAGTGTGTGTTTGGGTGTCTATGTGGTTTCATGCATGTGTGTGGGACTGAACGTGCGGGTCTGGGCGTGTGTCTGTGTGAGTGTGTGAGTGGAATGGGGTGAAATATGATGCAACAAAGGTTCCTGAGAGGTTTGAAAGCGATATTGGCCTTCTCTGATGGAACGGAAAGCCATAGAACGTGGTGGGAGGCTACAGATAGAAGAGCAATGTTGTGGAACGGACTGTAATGCAGTGTATTGTGATGCAATAGATGGTGCCTGTGTGTTATGGAAAAGAATGGATCGTTCTTTGATGGAATGAAAAGCAGTAGAACGTGGTGGATTGTTGCGGAATGGAGTGGAATGTTGCGATGTGGAGTGCAATGCAGTGCATTGTGACGCAAGGGAGGGAAACCGAGCGGTTTGGACACGAAGGGAGCCTTCTTTCCAGGAATGGAAGGCAGTAAAAGGTGAAAGATTGTCAGGTACTGGAGTAGAATATTGTGGAGTGGAGTCGAACGGGGTGCCATTTGATGCAATAGACGGTTTCTCATTGTGTTTTAAGCGAATGGATTTATGTGCACGTGATTGTGCAGCTGTGTGTGTTTGTGTGTCTATTTTTGATAGGGATTGAGTGTGTGCATTTGTCACTGTGTGTACGGTTTTGAGAGAGGTTGCTGTGTCAGCGTGCAGGTGTGTGAGTGGCTGAGCAAGAGTGTCTGTATATGCGAGGGCGTGACCATGTTTATAAGAGGGTGATTATATAAGTGTTTAAGTGTGTGTGTGAGAGTTTGACAGCATTTGAATGTATGAGTGCGTGTGAGCATGTTACTGTGTGAGGGTCTCTGTGTAGTTTTGTAAGTGTATGTGACATTTTGTCTGAGTGCGTGAGTCTGTAAGTGTGTTGGTGTGAGTGATTGTGTGCGTGATATTGTGCGCACGTCTGTGTCTGTGCGTTTGTCAGCATTCGTGTGTGTGTCTGTGTGTGACAGTTTGTGTGTCTGTGTTTATGGAGGTGGGTGTCTGTGTGAGTGGGTGTGATACTGAATATGAGATAGTGTGAGTTTCTTCGAGTGTGAGTGTGTAAGTGTGCAAGGTGCAGTGTCTCAGTGTGTGAATGTGAAGTAAGGTCTTATGTGATTGTGTTTTATTTATTGTGAGGAGAGTTTTACTCTTCAGGTGAGTGTGTAAATGTGAGAGACCATTTGTGTGAGTGGGAGTGTTACTCTGCATGTATGAGGGACAGTGTGTGTTTGTGTTTGAACGGGAGTCCATGTGAGTCTTAGATTTTATGTGTGCAGTTGTGGGAGTGTGTGCGAGAGGTGAGTGGGACTGAGTGGGTGCGACTGTGTATCTCTGGTAGAGTATGTGTATGTGTGACTGAATGTATCTGTTTGAGAGAGTGTGTGTGCACGTGTGTGTTAGTGTATAAGTGTTGATATGCCTGTGTGTTTCAGTGAGGGTGAGTGTAAGTGTGTGTTAGTGTGTGCGTGAGTGTGTGTGTGTATGTGTGATTGACTGAATGTTTTCGAGATTATTGGAGATACTTTGAGTGTGTGTGAGTGTGTGACTTTGTGTGTGAATGTGTGCGTGAGGGTGCACACGTGTGAGGGACTTGGTGTGAGTGTGAAACTGTGCATGTGTCAGCATGCATATGTGTGTGTGATGGTGGGTGTATGAGTGTGAATGACTGAGTGTGTAGGGCCATGAATGGGACTGAGTGTTTGTGAGTGTGTATACAAGTCTGTTGCGTGATTGTGTGTGATTGTGTTATTCTGTGTGTGTGTGGTTCGGTGGTTTTCTGTGTGTGTGGGCCTGTGCATGTGTGTGTGTGTGCGACTGAGTGAGAGAGTGCTTGCTTGTGCGTGTGTCTTTGTGTTGTGTCAGTGTGAGTGTTTGAGGGGAATGGGGTGAAATATGATGCCTCCAATGTTGCGATGGTTTGTGACATTTTGTGTGAGTGGGAGTGTTGGAGTGCGAGAGAGTGCGTGATTGCGTGTGAGCCTGTGAGTGTGTGTATGTGTTTGTGAGTGTGTGTGATGGTGACATTGCGTGAGGGTGCATTTGTGTCTGCATACGTGTAAGTGTGCTTTGGACATGTGTGAATGTATGTAGGTCTATGTGTGAGTGTGTGTGTTTGTGGATATGTGATGGTGTGGGTCATTGTGAGTGTGCAGGTGAGCAAGGTGCTGTGCGAGCGTGTGTCAGAGTGTGAAGGGCGTTCGTATGTGACTGTGTGAGATAGTATGAGCAGGTGTGTTTTAGTGTTATGTGTGTGTGTTTGTGAGAGATTAGCTGTGTGGGTGGGAGTGTTACTCTGAGTGTATGTGTGACTGTGTGTTTGGGTATGTAAGAATGCATGTGAGTGTGTTTTAGTTTGTGAGTGTGCAGGTTTAGGAGCGTGTGTGCATGAGATGTGCGACTGTATGATTGTGCGTCATTCTGCATATGTATGTGCCTGGTTGTGAATGTGTGAGCATGTGTGAGTGAATGTGTGATTTTGGGTGTGTGTTCAAGGGCATGTTAGTGTCAGAGTTCAGGAGTGCTTATGTCTGTGTGTATATCAGTGTGTGTGAGTATATGTGGGAGATGTAGGGGCATGAGTGTGTTTCTATGTGTGTCTGTGTGCGTAATGGGGTGTGACTCTATGTGTTAAGGTCTCTGTGAGTGACTGTGTGTTTGAGTGTGTGTCAGTGTGTGTGAGTTTGTGTATGACTGTGTGAGTGTGAGTTTGCACATGTGTGAGGGACTTTATTTGAGTGTGTGTCAATATGTTTGTGTGAGAGTGTATATGTGTATGGGCGTGAGTGTGTGTGAGAGGTTTTGTGAATTTGTGTGGGAGTGCCAGATGTGTGAATGTGTGGGAGTGGGTGTTTGTGGGTGTGTATAAGAACTGTTGCGAGATTGTGTGATATTGAGTGTGTGTTTGGGTGTCTATGTGGTTTCATGCATGTGTGTGGGACTGAACGTGCGGGTCTGGGCGTGTGTCTGTGTGAGTGTGTGAGTGGAATGGGGTGAAATATGATGCAACAAAGGTTCCTGAGAGGTTTGAAAGCGATATTGGCCTTCTCTGATGGAACGGAAAGCCATAGAACGTGGTGGGAGGCTACAGATAGAAGAGCAATGTTGTGGAACGGACTGTAATGCAGTGTATTGTGATGCAATAGATGGTGCCTGTGTGTTATGGAAAAGAATGGATCGTTCTTTGATGGAATGAAACGCAGTAGAACGTGGTGGATTGTTGCGGAATGGAGTGGAATGTTGCGATGTGGAGTGCAATGCAGTGCATTGTGACGCAAGGGAGGGAAACCGAGCGGTTTGGACACGAAGGGAGCCTTCTTTCCAGGAATGGAAGGCAGTAAAAGGTGAAAGATTGTCAGGTACTGGAGTAGAATATTGTGGAGTGGAGTCGAACGGGGTGCCATTTGATGCAATAGACGGTTTCTCATTGTGTTTTAAGCGAATGGATTTATGTGCACGTGATTGTGCAGCTGTGTGTGTTTGTGTGTCTATTTTTGATAGGGATTGAGTGTGTGCATTTGTCACTGTGTGTACGGTTTTGAGAGAGGTTGCTGTGTCAGCGTGCAGGTGTGTGAGTGGCTGAGCAAGAGTGTCTGTATATGCGAGGGCGTGACCATGTTTATAAGAGGGTGATTATATAAGTGTTTAAGTGTGTGTGTGAGAGTTTGACAGCATTTGAATGTATGAGTGCGTGTGAGCATGTTACTGTGTGAGGGTCTCTGTGTAGTTTTGTAAGTGTATGTGACATTTTGTCTGAGTGCGTGAGTCTGTAAGTGTGTTGGTGTGAGTGATTGTGTGCGTGATATTGTGCGCACGTCTGTGTCTGTGCGTTTGTCAGCATTCGTGTGTGTGTCTGTGTGTGACAGTTTGTGTGTCTGTGTTTATGGAGGTGTGTGTCTGTGTGAGTGGGTGTGATACTGAATATGAGATAGTGTGAGTTTCTTCGAGTGTGAGTGTGTAAGTGTGCAAGGTGCAGTGTCTCAGTGTGTGAATGTGAAGTAAGGTCTTATGTGATTGTGTTTTATTTATTGTGAGGAGAGTTTTACTCTTCAGGTGAGTGTGTAAATGTGAGAGACCATTTGTGTGAGTGGGAGTGTTACTCTGCATGTATGAGGGACAGTGTGTGTTTGTGTTTGAACGGGAGTCCATGTGAGTCTTAGATTTTATGTGTGCAGTTGTGGGAGTGTGTGCGAGAGGTGAGTGGGACTGAGTGGGTGCGACTGTGTATCTCTGGTAGAGTATGTGTATGTGTGACTGAATGTATCTGTTTGAGAGAGTGTGTGTGCACGTGTGTGTTAGTGTATAAGTGTTGATATGCCTGTGTGTTTCAGTGAGGGTGAGTGTAAGTGTGTGTTAGTGTGTGCGTGAGTGTGTGTGTGTATGTGTGATTGACTGAATGTTTTCGAGATTATTGGAGATACTTTGAGTGTGTGTGAGTGTGTGACTTTGTGTGTGAATGTGTGTGTGAGGGTGCACACGTGTGAGGGACTTGGTGTGAGTGTGAAACTGTGCATGTGTCAGCATGCATATGTGTGTGTGATGGTGGGTGTATGAGTGTGAATGACTGAGTGTGTAGGGCCATGAATGGGACTGAGTGTTTGTGAGTGTGTATACAAGTCTGTTGCGTGATTGTGTGTGATTGTGTTATTCTGTGTGTGTGTGGTTCGGTGGTTTTCTGTGTGTGTGGGCCTGTGCATGTGTGTGTGTGTGTGCGACTGAGTGAGAGAGTGCTTGCTTGTGCGTGTGTCTTTGTGTTGTGTCAGTGTGAGTGTTTGAGGGGAATGGGGTGAAATATGATGCCTCCAATGTTGCGATGGTTTGTGACATTTTGTGTGAGTGGGAGTGTTGGAGTGCGAGAGAGTGCGTGATTGCGTGTGAGCCTGTGAGTGTGTGTATGTGTTTGTGAGTGTGTGTGATGGTGACATTGCGTGAGGGTGCATTTGTGTCTGCATACGTGTAAGTGTGCTTTGGACATGTGTGAATGTATGTAGGTCTATGTGTGAGTGTGTGTGTTTGTGGATATGTGATGGTGTGGGTCACTGTGAGTGTGCAGGTGAGCAAGGTGCTGTGCGAGCGTGTGTCAGAGTGTGAAGGGCGTTCGTATGTGACTGTGTGAGATAGTATGAGCAGGTGTGTTTTAGTGTTATGTGTGTGTGTTTGTGAGAGATTATCTGTGTGAGTGGGAGTGTTACTCTGAGTGTATGTGTGACTGTGTGTTTGGGTATGTAAGAATGCGTGTGAGTGTGTTTTAGTTTGTGAGTGTGCAGGTTTAGGAGCGTGTGTGCATGAGATGTGCGACTGTATGATTGTGCGTCATTCTGCATATGTATGTGCCTGGTTGTGAATGTGTGAGCATGTGTGAGTGAATGTGTGATTTTGGGTGTGTGTTCAAGGGCATGTTAGTGTCAGAGTTCAGGAGTGCTTATGTCTGTGTGTATATCAGTGTGTGTGAGTATATGTGGGAGATGTAGGGGCATGAGTGTGTGTTTCTATGTGTGTCTGTGTGCGTAATGGGGTGTGACTCTATGTGTTAAGGTCTCTGTGAGTGACTGTGTGTTTGAGTGTGTGTCAGTGTGTGTGAGTTTGTGTATGACTGTGTGAGTGTGAGTTTGCACATGTGTGAGGGACTTTATTTGAGTGTGTGTCAATATGTTTGTGTGAGAGTGTATATGTGTATGGGCGTGAGTGTGTGTGAGAGGTTTTGTGAATTTGTGTGGGAGTGCCAGATGTGTGAATGTGTGGGAGTGGGTGTTTGTGGGTGTGTATAAGAACTGTTGCGAGATTGTGTGATATTGAGTGTGTGTTTGGGTGTCTATGTGGTTTCATGCATGTGTGTGGGACTGAACGTGCGGGTCTGGGCGTGTGTCTGTGTGAGTGTGTGAGTGGAATGGGGTGAAATATGATGCAACAAAGGTTCCTGAGAGGTTTGAAAGCGATATTGGCCTTCTCTGATGGAACGGAAAGCCATAGAACGTGGTGGGAGGCTACAGATAGAAGAGCAATGTTGTGGAACGGACTGTAATGCAGTGTATTGTGATGCAATAGATGGTGCCTGTGTGTTATGGAAAAGAATGGATCGTTCTTTGATGGAATGAAACGCAGTAGAACGTGGTGGATTGTTGCGGAATGGAGTGGAATGTTGCAATGTGGAGTGCAATGCAGTGCATTGTGACGCAAGGGAGGGAAACCGAGCGGTTTGGACACGAAGGGAGCCTTCTTTCCAGGAATGGAAGGCAGTAAAAGGTGAAAGATTGTCAGGTACTGGAGTAGAATATTGTGGAGTGGAGTCGAACGGGGTGCCATTTGATGCAATAGACGGTTTCTCATTGTGTTTTAAGCGAATGGATTTATGTGCACGTGATTGTGCAGCTGTGTGTGTTTGTGTGTCTATTTTTGATAGGGATTGAGTGTGTGCATTTGTCACTGTGTGTACGGTTTTGAGAGAGGTTGCTGTGTCAGCGTGCAGGTGTGTGAGTGGCTGAGCAAGAGTGTCTGTATATGCGAGGGCGTGACCATGTTTATAAGAGGGTGATTATATAAGTGTTTAAGTGTGTGTGTGAGAGTTTGACAGCATTTGAATGTATGAGTGCGTGTGAGCATGTTACTGTGTGAGGGTCTCTGTGTAGTTTTGTAAGTGTATGTGACATTTTGTCTGAGTGCGTGAGTCTGTAAGTGTGTTGGTGTGAGTGATTGTGTGCGTGATATTGTGCGCACGTCTGTGTCTGTGCGTTTGTCAGCATTCGTGTGTGTGTCTGTGTGTGACAGTTTGTGTGTCTGTGTTTATGGAGGTGTGTGTCTGTGTGAGTGGGTGTGATACTGAATATGAGATAGTGTGAGTTTCTTCGAGTGTGAGTGTGTAAGTGTGCAAGGTGCAGTGTCTCAGTGTGTGAATGTGAAGTAAGGTCTTATGTGATTGTGTTTTATTTATTGTGAGGAGAGTTTTACTCTTCAGGTGAGTGTGTAAATGTGAGAGACCATTTGTGTGAGTGGGAGTGTTACTCTGCAAGTATGAGGGACAGTGTGTGTTTGTGTTTGAACGGGAGTCCATGTGAGTCTTAGATTTTATGTGTGCAGTTGTGGGAGTGTGTGCGAGAGGTGTGTGGGACTGAGTGGGTGCGACTGTGTATCTCTGGTAGAGTATGTGTATGTGTGACTGAATGTATCTGTTTGAGAGAGTGTGTGTGCACGTGTGTGTTAGTGTATAAGTGTTGATATGCCTGTGTGTTTCAGTGAGGGTGAGTGTAAGTGTGTGTTAGTGTGTGCGTGAGTGTGTGTGTATGTGTGATTGACTGAATGTTTTCGAGATTATTGGAGATACTTTGAGTGTGTGTGAGTGTGTGACTTTGTGTGTGAATGTGTGTGTGAGGGTGCACACGTGTGAGGGACTTGGTGTGAGTGTGAAACTGTGCATGTGTCAGCATGCATATGTGTGTGTGATGGTGGGTGTATGAGTGTGAATGACTGAGTGTGTAGGGCCATGAATGGGACTGAGTGTTTGTGAGTGTGTATACAAGTCTGTTGCGTGATTGTGTGTGATTGTGTTATTCTGTGTGTGTGTGGTTCGGTGGTTTTCTGTGTGTGTGGGCCTGTGCATGTGTGTGTGTGTGTGCGACTGAGTGAGAGAGTGCTTGCTTGTGCGTGTGCCTTTGTGTTGTGTCAGTGTGAGTGTTTGAGGGGAATGGGGTGAAATATGATGCCTCCAATGTTGCGATGGTTTGTGACATTTTGTGTGAGTGGGAGTGTTGGAGTGCGAGAGAGTGCGTGATTGCGTGTGAGCCTGTGAGTGTGTGTATGTGTTTGTGAGTGTGTGTGATGGTGACATTGCGTGAGGGTGCATTTGTGTCTGCATACGTGTAAGTGTGCTTTGGACATGTGTGAATGTATGTAGGTCTATGTGTGAGTGTGTGTGTTTGTGGATATGTGATGGTGTGGGTCACTGTGAGTGTGCAGGTGAGCAAGGTGCTGTGCAAGCGTGTGTCAGAGTGTGAAGGGCGTTCGTATGTGACTGTGTGAGATAGTATGAGCAGGTGTGTTTTAGTGTTATGTGTGTGTGTTTGTGAGAGATTAGCTGTGTGAGTGGGACTGTTACTCTGAGTGTATGTGGGACTGTGTGTTTGGGTATGTAAGAATGCGTGTGAGTGTGTTTTAGTTTGTGAGTGTGCAGGTTTAGGAGCGTGTGTGCATGAGATGTGCGATTGTATGATTGTGCGTCATTCTGCATATGTATGTGCCTGGTTGTGAATGTGTGAGCATGTGTGAGTGAATGTGTGATTTTGGGTGTGTGTTCAAGGGCATGTTAGTGTCAGAGTTCAGGAGTGCTTATGTCTGTGTGTATATCAGTGTGTGTGAGTATATGTGGGAGATGTAGTGGCATGAGTGTGTTTCTATGTGTGTCTGTGTGCGTAATGGGGTGTGACTCTATGTGTTAAGGTCTCTGTGAGTGACTGTGTGTTTGAGTGTGTGTCAGTGTGTGTGAGTTTGTGTATGACTGTGTGAGTGTGAGTTTGCACATGTGTGAGGGACTTTATTTGAGTGTGTGTCAATATGTTTGTGTGAGAGTGTATATGTGTATGGGCGTGAGTGTGTGTGAGAGGTTTTGTGAATTTGTGTGGGAGTGCCAGATGTGTGAATGTGTGGGAGTGGGTGTTTGTGGGTGTGTATAAGAACTGTTGCGAGATTGTGTGATATTGAGTGTGTGTTTGGGTGTCTATGTGGTTTCATGCATGTGTGTGGGACTGAACGTGCGGGTCTGGGCGTGTGTCTGTGTGAGTGTGTGAGTGGAATGGGGTGAAATATGATGCAACAAAGGTTCCTGAGAGGTTTGAAAGCGATATTGGCCTTCTCTGATGGAACGGAAAGCCATAGAACGTGGTGGGAGGCTACAGATAGAAGAGCAATGTTGTGGAACGGACTGTAATGCAGTGTATTGTGATGCAATAGATGGTGCCTGTGTGTTATGGAAAAGAATGGATCGTTCTTTGATGGAATGAAAAGCAGTAGAACGTGGTCTATTGTTGCGGAATGGAGTGGAATGTTGCGATGTGGAGTGCAATGCAGTGCATTGTGACGCAAGGGAGGGAAACCGAGCGGTTTGGACACGAAGGGAGCCTTCTTTCCAGGAATGGAAGGCAGTAAAAGGTGAAAGATTGTCAGGTACTGGAGTAGAATATTGTGGAGTGGAGTCGAACGGGGTGCCATTTGATGCAATAGACGGTTTCTCATTGTGTTTTAAGCGAATGGATTTATGTGCACGTGATTGTGCAGCTGTGTGTGTTTGTGTGTCTATTTTTGATAGGGATTGAGTGTGTGCATTTGTCACTGTGTGTACGGTTTTGAGAGAGGTTGCTGTGTCAGCGTGCAGGTGTGTGAGTGGCTGAGCAAGAGTGTCTGTATATGCGAGGGCGTGACCATGTTTATAAGAGGGTGATTATATAAGTGTTTAAGTGTGTGTGTGAGAGTTTGACAGCATTTGAATGTATGAGTGCGTGTGAGCATGTTACTGTGTGAGGGTCTCTGTGTAGTTTTGTAAGTGTATGTGACATTTTGTCTGAGTGCGTGAGTCTGTAAGTGTGTTGGTGTGAGTGATTGTGTGCGTGATATTGTGCGCACGTCTGTGTCTGTGCGTTTGTCAGCATTCGTGTGTGTGTCTGTGTGTGACAGTTTGTGTGTCTGTGTTTATGGAGGTGTGTGTCTGTGTGAGTGGGTGTGATACTGAATATGAGATAGTGTGAGTTTCTTCGAGTGTGAGTGTGTAAGTGTGCAAGGTGCAGTGTCTCAGTGTGTGAATGTGAAGTAAGGTCTTATGTGATTGTGTTTTATTTATTGTGAGGAGAGTTTTACTCTTCAGGTGAGTGTGTAAATGTGAGAGACCATTTGTGTGAGTGGGAGTGTTACTCTGCATGTATGAGGGACAGTGTGTGTTTGTGTTTGAACGGGAGTCCATGTGAGTCTTAGATTTTATGTGTGCAGTTGTGGGAGTGTGTGCGAGAGGTGAGTGGGACTGAGTGGGTGCGACTGTGTATCTCTGGTAGAGTATGTGTATGTGTGACTGAATGTATCTGTTTGAGAGAGTGTGTGTGCACGTGTGTGTTAGTGTATAAGTGTTGATATGCCTGTGTGTTTCAGTGAGGGTGAGTGTAAGTGTGTGTTAGTGTGTGCGTGAGTGTGTGTGTGTATGTGTGATTGACTGAATGTTTTCGAGATTATTGGAGATACTTTGAGTGTGTGTGAGTGTGTGACTTTGTGTGTGAATGTGTGCGTGAGGGTGCACACGTGTGAGGGACTTGGTGTGAGTGTGAAACTGTGCATGTGTCAGCATGCATATGTGTGTGTGATGGTGGGTGTATGAGTGTGAATGACTGAGTGTGTAGGGCCATGAATGGGACTGAGTGTTTGTGAGTGTGTATACAAGTCTGTTGCGTGATTGTGTGTGATTGTGTTATTCTGTGTGTGTGTGGTTCGGTGGTTTTCTGTGTGTGTGGGCCTGTGCATGTGTGTGTGTGTGCGACTGAGTGAGAGAGTGCTTGCTTGTGCGTGTGTCTTTGTGTTGTGTCAGTGTGAGTGTTTGAGGGGAATGGGGTGAAATATGATGCCTCCAATGTTGCGATGGTTTGTGACATTTTGTGTGAGTGGGAGTGTTGGAGTGCGAGAGAGTGCGTGATTGCGTGTGAGCCTGTGAGTGTGTGTATGTGTTTGTGAGTGTGTGTGATGGTGACATTGCGTGAGGGTGCATTTGTGTCTGCATACGTGTAAGTGTGCTTTGGACATGTGTGAATGTATGTAGGTCTATGTGTGAGTGTGTGTGTTTGTGGATATGTGATGGTGTGGGTCACTGTGAGTGTGCAGGTGAGCAAGGTGCTGTGCGAGCGTGTGTCAGAGTGTGAAGGGCGTTCGTATGTGACTGTGTGAGATAGTATGAGCAGGTGTGTTTTAGTGTTATGTGTGTGTGTTTGTGAGAGATTAGCTGTGTGGGTGGGAGTGTTACTCTGAGTGTATGTGTGACTGTGTGTTTGGGTATGTAAGAATGCGTGTGAGTGTGTTTTAGTTTGTGAGTGTGCAGGTTTAGGAGCGTGTGTGCATGAGATGTGCGACTGTATGATTGTGCGTCATTCTGCATATGTATGTGCCTGGTTGTGAATGTGTGAGCATGTGTGAGTGAATGTGTGATTTTGGGTGTGTGTTCAAGGGCATGTTAGTGTCAGAGTTCAGGAGTGCTTATGTCTGTGTGTATATCAGTGTGTGTGAGTATATGTGGGAGATGTAGGGGCATGAGTGTGTTTCTATGTGTGTCTGTGTGCGTAATGGGGTGTGACTCTATGTGTTAAGGTCTCTGTGAGTGACTGTGTGTTTGAGTGTGTGTCAGTGTGTGTGAGTTTGTGTATGACTGTGTGAGTGTGAGTTTGCACATGTGTGAGGGACTTTATTTGAGTGTGTGTCAATATGTTTGTGTGAGAGTGTATATGTGTATGGGCGTGAGTGTGTGTGAGAGGTTTTGTGAATTTGTGTGGGAGTGCCAGATGTGTGAATGTGTGGGAGTGGGTGTTTGTGGGTGTGTATAAGAACTGTTGCGAGATTGTGTGATATTGAGTGTGTGTTTGGGTGTCTATGTGGTTTCATGCATGTGTGTGGGACTGAACGTGCGGGTCTGGGCGTGTGTCTGTGTGAGTGTGTGAGTGGAATGGGGTGAAATATGATGCAACAAAGGTTCCTGAGAGGTTTGAAAGCGATATTGGCCTTCTCTGATGGAACGGAAAGCCATAGAACGTGGTGGGAGGCTACAGATAGAAGAGCAATGTTGTGGAACGGACTGTAATGCAGTGTATTGTGATGCAATAGATGGTGCCTGTGTGTTATGGAAAAGAATGGATCCTTCTTTGATGGAATGAAACGCAGTAGAACGTGGTGGATTGTTGCGGAATGGAGTGGAATGTTGCGATGTGGAGTGCAATGCAGTGCATTGTGACGCAAGGGAGGGAAACCGAGCGGTTTGGACACGAAGGGAGCCTTCTTTCCAGGAATGGAAGGCAGTAAAAGGTGAAAGATTGTCAGGTACTGGAGTAGAATATTGTGGAGTGGAGTCGAACGGGGTGCCATTTGATGCAATAGACGGTTTCTCATTGTGTTTTAAGCGAATGGATTTATGTGCACGTGATTGTGCAGCTGTGTGTGTTTGTGTGTCTATTTTTGATAGGGATTGAGTGTGTGCATTTGTCACTGTGTGTACGGTTTTGAGAGAGGTTGCTGTGTCAGCGTGCAGGTGTGTGAGTGGCTGAGCAAGAGTGTCTGTATATGCGAGGGCGTGACCATGTTTATAAGAGGGTGATTATATAAGTGTTTAAGTGTGTGTGTGAGAGTTTGACAGCATTTGAATGTATGAGTGCGTGTGAGCATGTTACTGTGTGAGGGTCTCTGTGTAGTTTTGTAAGTGTATGTGACATTTTGTCTGAGTGCGTGAGTCTGTAAGTGTGTTGGTGTGAGTGATTGTGTGCGTGATATTGTGCGCACGTCTGTGTCTGTGCGTTTGTCAGCATTCGTGTGTGTGTCTGTGTGTGACAGTTTGTGTGTCTGTGTTTATGGAGGTGTGTGTCTGTGTGAGTGGGTGTGATACTGAATATGAGATAGTGTGAGTTTCTTCGAGTGTGAGTGTGTAAGTGTGCAAGGTGCAGTGTCTCAGTGTGTGAATGTGAAGTAAGGTCTTATGTGATTGTGTTTTATTTATTGTGAGGAGAGTTTTACTCTTCAGGTGAGTGTGTAAATGTGAGAGACCATTTGTGTGAGTGGGAGTGTTACTCTGCATGTATGAGGGACAGTGTGTGTTTGTGTTTGAACGGGAGTCCATGTGAGTCTTAGATTTTATGTGTGCAGTTGTGGGAGTGTGTGCGAGAGGTGAGTGGGACTGAGTGGGTGCGACTGTGTATCTCTGGTAGAGTATGTGTATGTGTGACTGAATGTATCTGTTTGAGAGAGTGTGTGTGCACGTGTGTGTTAGTGTATAAGTGTTGATATGCCTGTGTGTTTCAGTGAGGGTGAGTGTAACTGTGTGTTAGTGTGTGCGTGAGTGTGTGTGTGTATGTGTGATTGACTGAATGTTTTCGAGATTATTGGAGATACTTTGAGTGTGTGTGAGTGTGTGACTTTGTGTGTGAATGTGTGCGTGAGGGTGCACACGTGTGAGGGACTTGGTGTGAGTGTGAAACTGTGCATGTGTCAGCATGCATATGTGTGTGTGATGGTGGGTGTATGAGTGTGAATGACTGAGTGTGTAGGGCCATGAATGGGACTGAGTGTTTGTGAGTGTGTATACAAGTCTGTTGCGTGATTGTGTGTGATTGTGTTATTCTGTGTGTGTGTGGTTCGGTGGTTTTCTGTGTGTGTGGGCCTGTGCATGTGTGTGTGTGTGCGACTGAGTGAGAGAGTGCTTGCTTGTGCGTGTGTCTTTGTGTTGTGTCAGTGTGAGTGTTTGAGGGGAATGGGGTGAAATATGATGCCTCCAATGTTGCGATGGTTTGTGACATTTTGTGTGAGTGGGAGTGTTGGAGTGCGAGAGAGTGCGTGATTGCGTGTGAGCCTGTGAGTGTGTGTATGTGTTTGTGAGTGTGTGTGATGGTGACATTGCGTGAGGGTGCATTTGTGTCTGCATACGTGTAAGTGTGCTTTGGACATGTGTGAATGTATGTAGGTCTATGTGTGAGTGTGTGTGTTTGTGGATATGTGATGGTGTGGGTCACTGTGAGTGTGCAGGTGAGCAAGGTGCTGTGCGAGCGTGTGTCAGAGTGTGAAGGGCGTTCGTATGTGACTGTGTGAGATAGTATGAGCAGGTGTGTTTTAGTGTTATGTGTGTGTGTTTGTGAGAGATTAGCTGTGTGGGTGGGAGTGTTACTCTGAGTGTATGTGTGACTGTGTGTTTGGGTATGTAAGAATGCGTGTGAGTGTGTTTTAGTTTGTGAGTGTGCAGGTTTAGGAGCGTGTGTGCATGAGATGTGCGACTGTATGATTGTGCGTCATTCTGCATATGTATGTGCCTGGTTGTGAATGTGTGAGCATGTGTGAGTGAATGTGTGATTTTGGGTGTGTGTTCAAGGGCATGTTAGTGTCAGAGTTCAGGAGTGCTTATGTCTGTGTGTATATCAGTGTGTGTGAGTATATGTGGGAGATGTAGGGGCATGAGTGTGTTTCTATGTGTGTCTGTGTGCGTAATGGGGTGTGACTCTATGTGTTAAGGTCTCTGTGAGTGACTGTGTGTTTGAGTGTGTGTCAGTGTGTGTGAGTTTGTGTATGACTGTGTGAGTGTGAGTTTGCACATGTGTGAGGGACTTTATTTGAGTGTGTGTCAATATGTTTGTGTGAGAGTGTATATGTGTATGGGCGTGAGTGTGTGTGAGAGGTTTTGTGAATTTGTGTGGGAGTGCCAGATGTGTGAATGTGTGGGAGTGGGTGTTTGTGGGTGTGTATAAGAAATGTTGCGAGATTGTGTGATATTGAGTGTGTGTTTGGGTGTCTATGTGGTTTCATGCATGTGTGTGGGACTGAACGTGCGGGTCTGGGCGTGTGTCTGTGTGAGTGTGTGAGTGGAATGGGGTGAAATATGATGCAACAAAGGTTCCTGAGAGGTTTGAAAGCGATATTGGCCTTCTCTGATGGAACGGAAAGCCATAGAACGTGGTGGGAGGCTACAGATAGAAGAGCAATGTTGTGGAACGGACTGTAATGCAGTGTATTGTGATGCAATAGATGGTGCCTGTGTGTTATGGAAAAGAATGGATCGTTCTTTGATGGAATGAAACGCAGTAGAACGTGGTGGATTGTTGCGGAATGGAGTGGAATGTTGCAATGTGGAGTGCAATGCAGTGCATTGTGACGCAAGGGAGGGAAACCGAGCGGTTTGGACACGAAGGGAGCCTTCTTTCCAGGAATGGAAGGCAGTAAAAGGTGAAAGATTGTCAGGTACTGGAGTAGAATATTGTGGAGTGGAGTCGAACGGGGTGCCATTTGATGCAATAGACGGTTTCTCATTGTGTTTTAAGCGAATGGATTTATGTGCACGTGATTGTGCAGCTGTGTGTGTTTGTGTGTCTATTTTTGATAGGGATTGAGTGTGTGCATTTGTCACTGTGTGTACGGTTTTGAGAGAGGTTGCTGTGTCAGCGTGCAGGTGTGTGAGTGGCTGAGCAAGAGTGTCTGTATATGCGAGGGCGTGACCATGTTTATAAGAGGGTGATTATATAAGTGTTTAAGTGTGTGTGTGAGAGTTTGACAGCATTTGAATGTATGAGTGCGTGTGAGCATGTTACTGTGTGAGGGTCTCTGTGTAGTTTTGTAAGTGTATGTGACATTTTGTCTGAGTGCGTGAGTCTGTAAGTGTGTTGGTGTGAGTGATTGTGTGCGTGATATTGTGCGCACGTCTGTGTCTGTGCGTTTGTCAGCATTCGTGTGTGTGTCTGTGTGTGACAGTTTGTGTGTCTGTGTTTATGGAGGTGTGTGTCTGTGTGAGTGGGTGTGATACTGAATATGAGATAGTGTGAGTTTCTTCGAGTGTGAGTGTGTAAGTGTGCAAGGTGCAGTGTCTCAGTGTGTGAATGTGAAGTAAGGTCTTATGTGATTGTGTTTTATTTATTGTGAGGAGAGTTTTACTCTTCAGGTGAGTGTGTAAATGTGAGAGACCATTTGTGTGAGTGGGAGTGTTACTCTGCAAGTATGAGGGACAGTGTGTGTTTGTGTTTGAACGGGAGTCCATGTGAGTCTTAGATTTTATGTGTGCAGTTGTGGGAGTGTGTGCGAGAGGTGTGTGGGACTGAGTGGGTGCGACTGTGTATCTCTGGTAGAGTATGTGTATGTGTGACTGAATGTATCTGTTTGAGAGAGTGTGTGTGCACGTGTGTGTTAGTGTATAAGTGTTGATATGCCTGTGTGTTTCAGTGAGGGTGAGTGTAAGTGTGTGTTAGTGTGTGCGTGAGTGTGTGTGTATGTGTGATTGACTGAATGTTTTCGAGATTATTGGAGATACTTTGAGTGTGTGTGAGTGTGTGACTTTGTGTGTGAATGTGTGTGTGAGGGTGCACACGTGTGAGGGACTTGGTGTGAGTGTGAAACTGTGCATGTGTCAGCATGCATATGTGTGTGTGATGGTGGGTGTATGAGTGTGAATGACTGAGTGTGTAGGGCCATGAATGGGACTGAGTGTTTGTGAGTGTGTATACAAGTCTGTTGCGTGATTGTGTGTGATTGTGTTATTCTGTGTGTGTGTGGTTCGGTGGTTTTCTGTGTGTGTGGGCCTGTGCATGTGTGTGTGTGTGTGCGACTGAGTGAGAGAGTGCTTGCTTGTGCGTGTGCCTTTGTGTTGTGTCAGTGTGAGTGTTTGAGGGGAATGGGGTGAAATATGATGCCTCCAATGTTGCGATGGTTTGTGACATTTTGTGTGAGTGGGAGTGTTGGAGTGCGAGAGAGTGCGTGATTGCGTGTGAGCCTGTGAGTGTGTGTATGTGTTTGTGAGTGTGTGTGATGGTGACATTGCGTGAGGGTGCATTTGTGTCTGCATACGTGTAAGTGTGCTTTGGACATGTGTGAATGTATGTAGGTCTATGTGTGAGTGTGTGTGTTTGTGGATATGTGATGGTGTGGGTCACTGTGAGTGTGCAGGTGAGCAAGGTGCTGTGCAAGCGTGTGTCAGAGTGTGAAGGGCGTTCGTATGTGACTGTGTGAGATAGTATGAGCAGGTGTGTTTTAGTGTTATGTGTGTGTGTTTGTGAGAGATTAGCTGTGTGAGTGGGACTGTTACTCTGAGTGTATGTGGGACTGTGTGTTTGGGTATGTAAGAATGCGTGTGAGTGTGTTTTAGTTTGTGAGTGTGCAGGTTTAGGAGCGTGTGTGCATGAGATGTGCGATTGTATGATTGTGCGTCATTCTGCATATGTATGTGCCTGGTTGTGAATGTGTGAGCATGTGTGAGTGAATGTGTGATTTTGGGTGTGTGTTCAAGGGCATGTTAGTGTCAGAGTTCAGGAGTGCTTATGTCTGTGTGTATATCAGTGTGTGTGAGTATATGTGGGAGATGTAGTGGCATGAGTGTGTTTCTATGTGTGTCTGTGTGCGTAATGGGGTGTGACTCTATGTGTTAAGGTCTCTGTGAGTGACTGTGTGTTTGAGTGTGTGTCAGTGTGTGTGAGTTTGTGTATGACTGTGTGAGTGTGAGTTTGCACATGTGTGAGGGACTTTATTTGAGTGTGTGTCAATATGTTTGTGTGAGAGTGTATATGTGTATGGGCGTGAGTGTGTGTGAGAGGTTTTGTGAATTTGTGTGGGAGTGCCAGATGTGTGAATGTGTGGGAGTGGGTGTTTGTGGGTGTGTATAAGAACTGTTGCGAGATTGTGTGATATTGAGTGTGTGTTTGGGTGTCTATGTGGTTTCATGCATGTGTGTGGGACTGAACGTGCGGGTCTGGGCGTGTGTCTGTGTGAGTGTGTGAGTGGAATGGGGTGAAATATGATGCAACAAAGGTTCCTGAGAGGTTTGAAAGCGATATTGGCCTTCTCTGATGGAACGGAAAGCCATAGAACGTGGTGGGAGGCTACAGATAGAAGAGCAATGTTGTGGAACGGACTGTAATGCAGTGTATTGTGATGCAATAGATGGTGCCTGTGTGTTATGGAAAAGAATGGATCGTTCTTTGATGGAATGAAAAGCAGTAGAACGTGGTCTATTGTTGCGGAATGGAGTGGAATGTTGCGATGTGGAGTGCAATGCAGTGCATTGTGACGCAAGGGAGGGAAACCGAGCGGTTTGGACACGAAGGGAGCCTTCTTTCCAGGAATGGAAGGCAGTAAAAGGTGAAAGATTGTCAGGTACTGGAGTAGAATATTGTGGAGTGGAGTCGAACGGGGTGCCATTTGATGCAATAGACGGTTTCTCATTGTGTTTTAAGCGAATGGATTTATGTGCACGTGATTGTGCAGCTGTGTGTGTTTGTGTGTCTATTTTTGATAGGGATTGAGTGTGTGCATTTGTCACTGTGTGTACGGTTTTGAGAGAGGTTGCTGTGTCAGCGTGCAGGTGTGTGAGTGGCTGAGCAAGAGTGTCTGTATATGCGAGGGCGTGACCATGTTTATAAGAGGGTGATTATATAAGTGTTTAAGTGTGTGTGTGAGAGTTTGACAGCATTTGAATGTATGAGTGCGTGTGAGCATGTTACTGTGTGAGGGTCTCTGTGTAGTTTTGTAAGTGTATGTGACATTTTGTCTGAGTGCGTGAGTCTGTAAGTGTGTTGGTGTGAGTGATTGTGTGCGTGATATTGTGCGCACGTCTGTGTCTGTGCGTTTGTCAGCATTCGTGTGTGTGTCTGTGTGTGACAGTTTGTGTGTCTGTGTTTATGGAGGTGTGTGTCTGTGTGAGTGGGTGTGATACTGAATATGAGATAGTGTGAGTTTCTTCGAGTGTGAGTGTGTAAGTGTGCAAGGTGCAGTGTCTCAGTGTGTGAATGTGAAGTAAGGTCTTATGTGATTGTGTTTTATTTATTGTGAGGAGAGTTTTACTCTTCAGGTGAGTGTGTAAATGTGAGAGACCATTTGTGTGAGTGGGAGTGTTACTCTGCATGTATGAGGGACAGTGTGTGTTTGTGTTTGAACGGGAGTCCATGTGAGTCTTAGATTTTATGTGTGCAGTTGTGGGAGTGTGTGCGAGAGGTGAGTGGGACTGAGTGGGTGCGACTGTGTATCTCTGGTAGAGTATGTGTATGTGTGACTGAATGTATCTGTTTGAGAGAGTGTGTGTGCACGTGTGTGTTAGTGTATAAGTGTTGATATGCCTGTGTGTTTCAGTGAGGGTGAGTGTAACTGTGTGTTAGTGTGTGCGTGAGTGTGTGTGTGTATGTGTGATTGACTGAATGTTTTCGAGATTATTGGAGATACTTTGAGTGTGTGTGAGTGTGTGACTTTGTGTGTGAATGTGTGCGTGAGGGTGCACACGTGTGAGGGACTTGGTGTGAGTGTGAAACTGTGCATGTGTCAGCATGCATATGTGTGTGTGATGGTGGGTGTATGAGTGTGAATGACTGAGTGTGTAGGGCCATGAATGGGACTGAGTGTTTGTGAGTGTGTATACAAGTCTGTTGCGTGATTGTGTGTGATTGTGTTATTCTGTGTGTGTGTGGTTCGGTGGTTTTCTGTGTGTGTGGGCCTGTGCATGTGTGTGTGTGTGCGACTGAGTGAGAGAGTGCTTGCTTGTGCGTGTGTCTTTGTGTTGTGTCAGTGTGAGTGTTTGAGGGGAATGGGGTGAAATATGATGCCTCCAATGTTGCGATGGTTTGTGACATTTTGTGTGAGTGGGAGTGTTGGAGTGCGAGAGAGTGCGTGATTGCGTGTGAGCCTGTGAGTGTGTGTATGTGTTTGTGAGTGTGTGTGATGGTGACATTGCGTGAGGGTGCATTTGTGTCTGCATACGTGTAAGTGTGCTTTGGACATGTGTGAATGTATGTAGGTCTATGTGTGAGTGTGTGTGTTTGTGGATATGTGATGGTGTGGGTCACTGTGAGTGTGCAGGTGAGCAAGGTGCTGTGCGAGCGTGTGTCAGAGTGTGAAGGGCGTTCGTATGTGACTGTGTGAGATAGTATGAGCAGGTGTGTTTTAGTGTTATGTGTGTGTGTTTGTGAGAGATTAGCTGTGTGGGTGGGAGTGTTACTCTGAGTGTATGTGTGACTGTGTGTTTGGGTATGTAAGAATGCGTGTGAGTGTGTTTTAGTTTGTGAGTGTGCAGGTTTAGGAGCGTGTGTGCATGAGATGTGCGACTGTATGATTGTGCGTCATTCTGCATATGTATGTGCCTGGTTGTGAATGTGTGAGCATGTGTGAGTGAATGTGTGATTTTGGGTGTGTGTTCAAGGGCATGTTAGTGTCAGAGTTCAGGAGTGCTTATGTCTGTGTGTATATCAGTGTGTGTGAGTATATGTGGGAGATGTAGGGGCATGAGTGTGTTTCTATGTGTGTCTGTGTGCGTAATGGGGTGTGACTCTATGTGTTAAGGTCTCTGTGAGTGACTGTGTGTTTGAGTGTGTGTCAGTGTGTGTGAGTTTGTGTATGACTGTGTGAGTGTGAGTTTGCACATGTGTGAGGGACTTTATTTGAGTGTGTGTCAATATGTTTGTGTGAGAGTGTATATGTGTATGGGCGTGAGTGTGTGTGAGAGGTTTTGTGAATTTGTGTGGGAGTGCCAGATGTGTGAATGTGTGGGAGTGGGTGTTTGTGGGTGTGTATAAGAAATGTTGCGAGATTGTGTGATATTGAGTGTGTGTTTGGGTGTCTATGTGGTTTCATGCATGTGTGTGGGACTGAACGTGCGGGTCTGGGCGTGTGTCTGTGTGAGTGTGTGAGTGGAATGGGGTGAAATATGATGCAACAAAGGTTCCTGAGAGGTTTGAAAGCGATATTGGCCTTCTCTGATGGAACGGAAAGCCATAGAACGTGGTGGGAGGCTACAGATAGAAGAGCAATGTTGTGGAACGGACTGTAATGCAGTGTATTGTGATGCAATAGATGGTGCCTGTGTGTTATGGAAAAGAATGGATCGTTCTTTGATGGAATGAAACGCAGTAGAACGTGGTGGATTGTTGCGGAATGGAGTGGAATGTTGCGATGTGGAGTGCAATGCAGTGCATTGTGACGCAAGGGAGGGAAACCGAGCGGTTTGGACACGAAGGGAGCCTTCTTTCCAGGAATGGAAGGCAGTAAAAGGTGAAAGATTGTCAGGTACTGGAGTAGAATATTGTGGAGTGGAGTCGAACGGGGTGCCATTTGATGCAATAGACGGTTTCTCATTGTGTTTTAAGCGAATGGATTTATGTGCACGTGATTGTGCAGCTGTGTGTGTTTGTGTGTCTATTTTTGATAGGGATTGAGTGTGTGCATTTGTCACTGTGTGTACGGTTTTGAGAGAGGTTGCTGTGTCAGCGTGCAGGTGTGTGAGTGGCTGAGCAAGAGTGTCTGTATATGCGAGGGCGTGACCATGTTTATAAGAGGGTGATTATATAAGTGTTTAAGTGTGTGTGTGAGAGTTTGACAGCATTTGAATGTATGAGTGCGTGTGAGCATGTTACTGTGTGAGGGTCTCTGTGTAGTTTTGTAAGTGTATGTGACATTTTGTCTGAGTGCGTGAGTCTGTAAGTGTGTTGGTGTGAGTGATTGTGTGCGTGATATTGTGCGCACGTCTGTGTCTGTGCGTTTGTCAGCATTCGTGTGTGTGTCTGTGTGTGACAGTTTGTGTGTCTGTGTTTATGGAGGTGTGTGTCTGTGTGAGTGGGTGTGATACTGAATATGAGATAGTGTGAGTTTCTTCGAGTGTGAGTGTGTAAGTGTGCAAGGTGCAGTGTCTCAGTGTGTGAATGTGAAGTAAGGTCTTATGTGATTGTGTTTTATTTATTGTGAGGAGAGTTTTACTCTTCAGGTGAGTGTGTAAATGTGAGAGACCATTTGTGTGAGTGGGAGTGTTACTCTGCATGTATGAGGGACAGTGTGTGTTTGTGTTTGAACGGGAGTCCATGTGAGTCTTAGATTTTATGTGTGCAGTTGTGGGAGTGTGTGCGAGAGGTGAGTGGGACTGAGTGGGTGCGACTGTGTATCTCTGGTAGAGTATGTGTATGTGTGACTGAATGTATCTGTTTGAGAGAGTGTGTGTGCACGTGTGTGTTAGTGTATAAGTGTTGATATGCCTGTGTGTTTCAGTGAGGGTGAGTGTAAGTGTGTGTTAGTGTGTGCGTGAGTGTGTGTGTGTATGTGTGATTGACTGAATGTTTTCGAGATTATTGGAGATACTTTGAGTGTGTGTGAGTGTGTGACTTTGTGTGTGAATGTGTGCGTGAGGGTGCACACGTGTGAGGGACTTGGTGTGAGTGTGAAACTGTGCATGTGTCAGCATGCATATGTGTGTGTGATGGTGGGTGTATGAGTGTGAATGACTGAGTGTGTAGGGCCATGAATGGGACTGAGTGTTTGTGAGTGTGTATACAAGTCTGTTGCGTGATTGTGTGTGATTGTGTTATTCTGTGTGTGTGTGGTTCGGTGGTTTTCTGTGTGTGTGGGCCTGTGCATGTGTGTGTGTGTGTGCGACTGAGTGAGAGAGTGCTTGCTTGTGCGTGTGTCTTTGTGTTGTGTCAGTGTGAGTGTTTGAGGGGAATGGGGTGAAATATGATGCCTCCAATGTTGCGATGGTTTGTGACATTTTGTGTGAGTGGGAGTGTTGGAGTGCGAGAGAGTGCGTGATTGCGTGTGAGCCTGTGAGTGTGTGTATGTGTTTGTGAGTGTGTGTGATGGTGACATTGCGTGAGGGTGCATTTGTGTCTGCATACGTGTAAGTGTGCTTTGGACATGTGTGAATGTATGTAGGTCTATGTGTGAGTGTGTGTGTTTGTGGATATGTGATGGTGTGGGTCACTGTGAGTGTGCAGGTGAGCAAGGTGCTGTGCGAGCGTGTGTCAGAGTGTGAAGGGCGTTCGTATGTGACTGTGTGAGATAGTATGAGCAGGTGTGTTTTAGTGTTATGTGTGTGTGTTTGTGAGAGATTAGCTGTGTGGGTGGGAGTGTTACTCTGAGTGTATGTGTGACTGTGTGTTTGGGTATGTAAGAATGCGTGTGAGTGTGTTTTAGTTTGTGAGTGTGCAGGTTTAGGAGCGTGTGTGCATGAGATGTGCGACTGTATGATTGTGCGTCATTCTGCATATGTATGTGCCTGGTTGTGAATGTGTGAGCATGTGTGAGTGAATGTGTGATTTTGGGTGTGTGTTCAAGGGCATGTTAGTGTCAGAGTTCAGGAGTGCTTATGTCTGTGTGTATATCAGTGTGTGTGAGTATATGTGGGAGATGTAGGGGCATGAGTGTGTTTCTATGTGTGTCTGTGTGCATAATGGGGTGTGACTCTATGTGTTAAGGTCTCTGTGAGTGACTGTGTGTTTGAGTGTGTGTCAGTGTGTGTGAGTTTGTGTATGACTGTGTGAGTGTGAGTTTGCACATGTGTGAGGGACTTTATTTGAGTGTGTGTCAATATGTTTGTGTGAGAGTGTATATGTGTATGGGCGTGAGTGTGTGTGAGAGGTTTTGTGAATTTGTGTGGGAGTGCCAGATGTGTGAATGTGTGGGAGTGGGTGTTTGTGGGTGTGTATAAGAAATGTTGCGAGATTGTGTGATATTGAGTGTGTGTTTGGGTGTCTATGTGGTTTCATGCATGTGTGTGGGACTGAACGTGCGGGTCTGGGCGTGTGTCTGTGTGAGTGTGTGAGTGGAATGGGGTGAAATATGATGCAACAAAGGTTCCTGAGAGGTTTGAAAGCGATATTGGCCTTCTCTGATGGAACGGAAAGCCATAGAACGTGGTGGGAGGCTACAGATAGAAGAGCAATGTTGTGGAACGGACTGTAATGCAGTGTATTGTGATGCAATAGATGGTGCCTGTGTGTTATGGAAAAGAATGGATCGTTCTTTGATGGAATGAAACGCAGTAGAACGTGGTGGATTGTTGCGGAATGGAGTGGAATGTTGCGATGTGGAGTGCAATGCAGTGCATTGTGACGCAAGGGAGGGAAACCGAGCGGTTTGGACACGAAGGGAGCCTTCTTTCCAGAATGGAAGGCAGTAAAAGGTGAAAGATTGTCAGGTACTGGAGTAGAATATTGTGGAGTGGAGTCGAACGGGGTGCCATTTGATGCAATAGACGGTTTCTCATTGTGTTTTAAGCGAATGGATTTATGTGCACGTGATTGTGCAGCTGTGTGTGTTTGTGTGTCTATTTTTGATAGGGATTGAGTGTGTGCATTTGTCACTGTGTGTACGGTTTTGAGAGAGGTTGCTGTGTCAGCGTGCAGGTGTGTGAGTGGCTGAGCAAGAGTGTCTGTATATGCGAGGGCGTGACCATGTTTATAAGAGGGTGATTATATAAGTGTTTAAGTGTGTGTGTGAGAGTTTGACAGCATTTGAATGTATGAGTGCGTGTGAGCATGTTACTGTGTGAGGGTCTCTGTGTAGTTTTGTAAGTGTATGTGACATTTTGTCTGAGTGCGTGAGTCTGTAAGTGTGTTGGTGTGAGTGATTGTGTGCGTGATATTGTGCGCACGTCTGTGTCTGTGCGTTTGTCAGCATTCGTGTGTGTGTCTGTGTGTGACAGTTTGTGTGTCTGTGTTTATGGAGGTGTGTGTCTGTGTGAGTGGGTGTGATACTGAATATGAGATAGTGTGAGTTTCTTCGAGTGTGAGTGTGTAAGTGTGCAAGGTGCAGTGTCTCAGTGTGTGAATGTGAAGTAAGGTCTTATGTGATTGTGTTTTATTTATTGTGAGGAGAGTTTTACTCTTCAGGTGAGTGTGTAAATGTGAGAGACCATTTGTGTGAGTGGGAGTGTTACTCTGCATGTATGAGGGACAGTGTGTGTTTGTGTTTGAACGGGAGTCCATGTGAGTCTTAGATTTTATGTGTGCAGTTGTGGGAGTGTGTGCGAGAGGTGAGTGGGACTGAGTGGGTGCGACTGTGTATCTCTGGTAGAGTATGTGTATGTGTGACTGAATGTATCTGTTTGAGAGAGTGTGTGTGCACGTGTGTGTTAGTGTATAAGTGTTGATATGCCTGTGTGTTTCAGTGAGGGTGAGTGTAAGTGTGTGTTAGTGTGTGCGTGAGTGTGTGTGTGTATGTGTGATTGACTGAATGTTTTCGAGATTATTGGAGATACTTTGAGTGTGTGTGAGTGTGTGACTTTGTGTGTGAATGTGTGCGTGAGGGTGCACACGTGTGAGGGACTTGGTGTGAGTGTGAAACTGTGCATGTGTCAGCATGCATATGTGTGTGTGATGGTGGGTGTATGAGTGTGAATGACTGAGTGTGTAGGGCCATGAATGGGACTGAGTGTTTGTGAGTGTGTATACAAGTCTGTTGCGTGATTGTGTGTGATTGTGTTATTCTGTGTGTGTGTGGTTCGGTGGTTTTCTGTGTGTGTGGGCCTGTGCATGTGTGTGTGTGTGTGCGACTGAGTGAGAGAGTGCTTGCTTGTGCGTGTGTCTTTGTGTTGTGTCAGTGTGAGTGTTTGAGGGGAATGGGGTGAAATATGATGCCTCCAATGTTGCGATGGTTTGTGACATTTTGTGTGAGTGGGAGTGTTGGAGTGCGAGAGAGTGCGTGATTGCGTGTGAGCCTGTGAGTGTGTGTATGTGTTTGTGAGTGTGTGTGATGGTGACATTGCGTGAGGGTGCATTTGTGTCTGCATACGTGTAAGTGTGCTTTGGACATGTGTGAATGTATGTAGGTCTATGTGTGAGTGTGTGTGTTTGTGGATATGTGATGGTGTGGGTCACTGTGAGTGTGCAGGTGAGCAAGGTGCTGTGCGAGCGTGTGTCAGAGTGTGAAGGGCGTTCGTATGTGACTGTGTGAGATAGTATGAGCAGGTGTGTTTTAGTGTTATGTGTGTGTGTTTGTGAGAGATTATCTGTGTGAGTGGGAGTGTTACTCTGAGTGTATGTGTGACTGTGTGTTTGGGTATGTAAGAATGCGTGTGAGTGTGTTTTAGTTTGTGAGTGTGCAGGTTTAGGAGCGTGTGTGCATGAGATGTGCGACTGTATGATTGTGCGTCATTCTGCATATGTATGTGCCTGGTTGTGAATGTGTGAGCATGTGTGAGTGAATGTGTGATTTTGGGTGTGTGTTCAAGGGCATGTTAGTGTCAGAGTTCAGGAGTGCTTATGTCTGTGTGTATATCAGTGTGTGTGAGTATATGTGGGAGATGTAGGTGCATGAGTGTGTGTTTCTATGTGTGTCTGTGTGCGTAATGGGGTGTGACTCTATGTGTTAAGGTCTCTGTGAGTGACTGTGTGTTTGAGTGTGTGTCAGTGTGTGTGAGTTTGTGTATGACTGTGTGAGTGTGAGTTTGCACATGTGTGAGGGACTTTATTTGAGTGTGTGTCAATATGTTTGTGTGAGAGTGTATATGTGTATGGGCGTGAGTGTGTGTGAGAGGTTTTGTGAATTTGTGTGGGAGTGCCAGATGTGTGAATGTGTGGGAGTGGGTGTTTGTGGGTGTGTATAAGAACTGTTGCGAGATTGTGTGATATTGAGTGTGTGTTTGGGTGTCTATGTGGTTTCATGCATGTGTGTGGGACTGAACGTGCGGGTCTGGGCGTGTGTCTGTGTGAGTGTGTGAGTGGAATGGGGTGAAATATGATGCAACAAAGGTTCCTGAGAGGTTTGAAAGCGATATTGGCCTTCTCTGATGGAACGGAAAGCCATAGAACGTGGTGGGAGGCTACAGATAGAAGAGCAATGTTGTGGAACGGACTGTAATGCAGTGTATTGTGATGCAATAGATGGTGCCTGTGTGTTATGGAAAAGAATGGATCCTTCTTTGATGGAATGAAACGCAGTAGAACGTGGTGGATTGTTGCGGAATGGAGTGGAATGTTGCGATGTGGAGTGCAATGCAGTGCATTGTGACGCAAGGGAGGGAAACCGAGCGGTTTGGACACGAAGGGAGCCTTCTTTCCAGGAATGGAAGGCAGTAAAAGGTGAAAGATTGTCAGGTACTGGAGTAGAATATTGTGGAGTGGAGTCGAACGGGGTGCCATTTGATGCAATAGACGGTTTCTCATTGTGTTTTAAGCGAATGGATTTATGTGCACGTGATTGTGCAGCTGTGTGTGTTTGTGTGTCTATTTTTGATAGGGATTGAGTGTGTGCATTTGTCACTGTGTGTACGGTTTTGAGAGAGGTTGCTGTGTCAGCGTGCAGGTGTGTGAGTGGCTGAGCAAGAGTGTCTGTATATGCGAGGGCGTGACCATGTTTATAAGAGGGTGATTATATAAGTGTTTAAGTGTGTGTGTGAGAGTTTGACAGCATTTGAATGTATGAGTGCGTGTGAGCATGTTACTGTGTGAGGGTCTCTGTGTAGTTTTGTAAGTGTATGTGACATTTTGTCTGAGTGCGTGAGTCTGTAAGTGTGTTGGTGTGAGTGATTGTGTGCGTGATATTGTGCGCACGTCTGTGTCTGTGCGTTTGTCAGCATTCGTGTGTGTGTCTGTGTGTGACAGTTTGTGTGTCTGTGTTTATGGAGGTGTGTGTCTGTGTGAGTGGGTGTGATACTGAATATGAGATAGTGTGAGTTTCTTCGAGTGTGAGTGTGTAAGTGTGCAAGGTGCAGTGTCTCAGTGTGTGAATGTGAAGTAAGGTCTTATGTGATTGTGTTTTATTTATTGTGAGGAGAGTTTTACTCTTCAGGTGAGTGTGTAAATGTGAGAGACCATTTGTGTGAGTGGGAGTGTTACTCTGCATGTATGAGGGACAGTGTGTGTTTGTGTTTGAACGGGAGTCCACGTGAGTCTTAGATTTTATGTGTGCAGTTGTGGGAGTGTGTGCGAGAGGTGAGTGGGACTGAGTGGGTGCGACTGTGTATCTCTGGTAGAGTATGTGTATGTGTGACTGAATGTATCTGTTTGAGAGAGTGTGTGTGCACGTGTGTGTTAGTGTATAAGTGTTGATATGCCTGTGTGTTTCAGTGAGGGTGAGTGTAACTGTGTGTTAGTGTGTGCGTGAGTGTGTGTGTGTATGTGTGATTGACTGAATGTTTTCGAGATTATTGGAGATACTTTGAGTGTGTGTGAGTGTGTGACTTTGTGTGTGAATGTGTGCGTGAGGGTGCACACGTGTGAGGGACTTGGTGTGAGTGTGAAACTGTGCATGTGTCAGCATGCATATGTGTGTGTGATGGTGGGTGTATGAGTGTGAATGACTGAGTGTGTAGGGCCATGAATGGGACTGAGTGTTTGTGAGTGTGTATACAAGTCTGTTGCGTGATTGTGTGTGATTGTGTTATTCTGTGTGTGTGTGGTTCGGTGGTTTTCTGTGTGTGTGGGCCTGTGCATGTGTGTGTGTGTGTGCGACTGAGTGAGAGAGTGCTTGCTTGTGCGTGTGTCTTTGTGTTGTGTCAGTGTGAGTGTTTGAGGGGAATGGGGTGAAATATGATGCCTCCAATGTTGCGATGGTTTGTGACATTTTGTGTGAGTGGGAGTGTTGGAGTGCGAGAGAGTGCGTGATTGCGTGTGAGCCTGTGAGTGTGTGTATGTGTTTGTGAGTGTGTGTGATGGTGACATTGCGTGAGGGTGCATTTGTGTCTGCATACGTGTAAGTGTGCTTTGGACATGTGTGAATGTATGTAGGTCTATGTGTGAGTGTGTGTGTTTGTGGATATGTGATGGTGTGGGTCACTGTGAGTGTGCAGGTGAGCAAGGTGCTGTGCAAGCGTGTGTCAGAGTGTGAAGGGCGTTCGTATGTGACTGTGTGAGATAGTATGAGCAGGTGTGTTTTAGTGTTATGTGTGTGTGTTTGTGAGAGATTAGCTGTGTGAGTGGGAGTGTTACTCTGAGTGTATGTGTGACTGTGTGTTTGGGTATGTAAGAATGCGTGTGAGTGTGTTTTAGTTTGTGAGTGTGCAGGTTTAGGAGCGTGTGTGCATGAGATGTGCGATTCTATGATTGTGCGTCATTCTGCATATGTATGTGCCTGGTTGTGAATGTGTGAGCATGTGTGAGTGAATGTGTGATTTTGGGTGTGTGTTCAAGGGCATGTTAGTGTCAGAGTTCAGGAGTGCTTATGTCTGTGTGTATATCAGTGTGTGTGAGTATATGTGGGAGATGTAGGGGCATGAGTGTGTTTCTATGTGTGTCTGTGTGCGTAATGGGGTGTGACTCTATGTGTTAAGGTCTCTGTGAGTGACTGTGTGTTTGAGTGTGTGTCAGTGTGTGTGAGTTTGTGTATGACTGTGTGAGTGTGAGTTTGCACATGTGTGAGGGACTTTATTTGAGTGTGTGTCAATATGTTTGTGTGAGAGTGTATATGTGTATGGGCGTGAGTGTGTGTGAGAGGTTTTGTGAATTTGTGTGGGAGTGCCAGATGTGTGAATGTGTGGGAGTGGGTGTTTGTGGGTGTGTATAAGAACTGTTGCGAGATTGTGTGATATTGAGTGTGTGTTTGGGTGTCTATGTGGTTTCATGCATGTGTGTGGGACTGAACGTGCGGGTCTGGGCGTGTGTCTGTGTGAGTGTGTGAGTGGAATGGGGTGAAATATGATGCAACAAAGGTTCCTGAGAGGTTTGAAAGCGATATTGGCCTTCTCTGATGGAACGGAAAGCCATAGAACGTGGTGGGAGGCTACAGATAGAAGAGCAATGTTGTGGAACGGACTGTAATGCAGTGTATTGTGATGCAATAGATGGTGCCTGTGTGTTATGGAAAAGAATGGATCGTTCTTTGATGGAATGAAACGCAGTAGAACGTGGTGGATTGTTGCGGAATGGAGTGGAATGTTGCGATGTGGAGTGCAATGCAGTGCATTGTGACGCAAGGGAGGGAAACCGAGCGGTTTGGACACGAAGGGAGCCTTCTTTCCAGGAATGGAAGGCAGTAAAAGGTGAAAGATTGTCAGGTACTGGAGTAGAATATTGTGGAGTGGAGTCGAACGGGGTGCCATTTGATGCAATAGACGGTTTCTCATTGTGTTTTAAGCGAATGGATTTATGTGCACGTGATTGTGCAGCTGTGTGTGTTTGTGTGTCTATTTTTGATAGGGATTGAGTGTGTGCATTTGTCACTGTGTGTACGGTTTTGAGAGAGGTTGCTGTGTCAGCGTGCAGGTGTGTGAGTGGCTGAGCAAGAGTGTCTGTATATGCGAGGGCGTGACCATGTTTATAAGAGGGTGATTATATAAGTGTTTAAGTGTGTGTGTGAGAGTTTGACAGCATTTGAATGTATGAGTGCGTGTGAGCATGTTACTGTGTGAGGGTCTCTGTGTAGTTTTGTAAGTGTATGTGACATTTTGTCTGAGTGCGTGAGTCTGTAAGTGTGTTGGTGTGAGTGATTGTGTGCGTGATATTGTGCGCACGTCTGTGTCTGTGCGTTTGTCAGCATTCGTGTGTGTGTCTGTGTGTGACAGTTTGTGTGTCTGTGTTTATGGAGGTGTGTGTCTGTGTGAGTGGGTGTGATACTGAATATGAGATAGTGTGAGTTTCTTCGAGTGTGAGTGTGTAAGTGTGCAAGGTGCAGTGTCTCAGTGTGTGAATGTGAAGTAAGGTCTTATGTGATTGTGTTTTATTTATTGTGAGGAGAGTTTTACTCTTCAGGTGAGTGTGTAAATGTGAGAGACCATTTGTGTGAGTGGGAGTGTTACTCTGCATGTATGAGGGACAGTGTGTGTTTGTGTTTGAACGGGAGTCCACGTGAGTCTTAGATTTTATGTGTGCAGTTGTGGGAGTGTGTGCGAGAGGTGAGTGGGACTGAGTGGGTGCGACTGTGTATCTCTGGTAGAGTATGTGTATGTGTGACTGAATGTATCTGTTTGAGAGAGTGTGTGTGCACGTGTGTGTTAGTGTATAAGTGTTGATATGCCTGTGTGTTTCAGTGAGGGTGAGTGTAACTGTGTGTTAGTGTGTGCGTGAGTGTGTGTGTGTATGTGTGATTGACTGAATGTTTTCGAGATTATTGGAGATACTTTGAGTGTGTGTGAGTGTGTGACTTTGTGTGTGAATGTGTGCGTGAGGGTGCACACGTGTGAGGGACTTGGTGTGAGTGTGAAACTGTGCATGTGTCAGCATGCATATGTGTGTGTGATGGTGGGTGTATGAGTGTGAATGACTGAGTGTGTAGGGCCATGAATGGGACTGAGTGTTTGTGAGTGTGTATACAAGTCTGTTGCGTGATTGTGTGTGATTGTGTTATTCTGTGTGTGTGTGGTTCGGTGGTTTTCTGTGTGTGTGGGCCTGTGCATGTGTGTGTGTGTGTGCGACTGAGTGAGAGAGTGCTTGCTTGTGCGTGTGTCTTTGTGTTGTGTCAGTGTGAGTGTTTGAGGGGAATGGGGTGAAATATGATGCCTCCAATGTTGCGATGGTTTGTGACATTTTGTGTGAGTGGGAGTGTTGGAGTGCGAGAGAGTGCGTGATTGCGTGTGAGCCTGTGAGTGTGTGTATGTGTTTGTGAGTGTGTGTGATGGTGACATTGCGTGAGGGTGCATTTGTGTCTGCATACGTGTAAGTGTGCTTTGGACATGTGTGAATGTATGTAGGTCTATGTGTGAGTGTGTGTGTTTGTGGATATGTGATGGTGTGGGTCACTGTGAGTGTGCAGGTGAGCAAGGTGCTGTGCGAGCGTGTGTCAGAGTGTGAAGGGCGTTCGTATGTGACTGTGTGAGATAGTATGAGCAGGTGTGTTTTAGTGTTATGTGTGTGTGTTTGTGAGAGATTAGCTGTGTGAGTGGGAGTGTTACTCTGAGTGTATGTGTGACTGTGTGTTTGGGTATGTAAGAATGCGTGTGAGTGTGTTTTAGTTTGTGAGTGTGCAGGTTTAGGAGCGTGTGTGCATGAGATGTGCGACTGTATGATTGTGCGTCATTCTGCATATGTATGTGCCTGGTTGTGAATGTGTGAGCATGTGTGAGTGAATGTGTGATTTTGGGTGTGTGTTCAAGGGCATGTTAGTGTCAGAGTTCAGGAGTGCTTATGTCTGTGTGTATATCAGTGTGTGTGAGTATATGTGGGAGATGTAGGTGCATGAGTGTGAGTGTTTCTATGTGTGTCTGTGTGCGTAATGGGGTGTGACTCTATGTGTTAAGGTCTCTGTGAGTGACTGTGTGTTTGAGTGTGTGTCAGTGTGTGTGAGTTTGTGTATGACTGTGTGAGTGTGAGTTTGCACATGTGTGAGGGACTTTATTTGAGTGTGTGTCAATATGTTTGTGTGAGAGTGTATATGTGTATGGGCGTGAGTGTGTGTGAGAGGTTTTGTGAATTTGTGTGGGAGTGCCAGATGTGTGAATGTGTGGGAGTGGGTGTTTGTGGGTGTGTATAAGAACTGTTGCGAGATTGTGTGATATTGAGTGTGTGTTTGGGTGTCTATGTGGTTTCATGCATGTGTGTGGGACTGAACGTGCGGGTCTGGGCGTGTGTCTGTGTGAGTGTGTGAGTGGAATGGGGTGAAATATGATGCAACAAAGGTTCCTGAGAGGTTTGAAAGCGATATTGGCCTTCTCTGATGGAACGGAAAGCCATAGAACGTGGTGGGAGGCTACAGATAGAAGAGCAATGTTGTGGAACGGACTGTAATGCAGTGTATTGTGATGCAATAGATGGTGCCTGTGTGTTATGGAAAAGAATGGATCGTTCTTTGATGGAATGAAACGCAGTAGAACGTGGTGGATTGTTGCGGAATGGAGTGGAATGTTGCGATGTGGAGTGCAATGCAGTGCATTGTGACGCAAGGGAGGGAAACCGAGCGGTTTGGACACGAAGGGAGCCTTCTTTCCAGGAATGGAAGGCAGTAAAAGGTGAAAGATTGTCAGGTACTGGAGTAGAATATTGTGGAGTGGAGTCGAACGGGGTGCCATTTGATGCAATAGACGGTTTCTCATTGTGTTTTAAGCGAATGGATTTATGTGCACGTGATTGTGCAGCTGTGTGTGTTTGTGTGTCTATTTTTGATAGGGATTGAGTGTGTGCATTTGTCACTGTGTGTACGGTTTTGAGAGAGGTTGCTGTGTCAGCGTGCAGGTGTGTGAGTGGCTGAGCAAGAGTGTCTGTATATGCGAGGGCGTGACCATGTTTATAAGAGGGTGATTATATAAGTGTTTAAGTGTGTGTGTGAGAGTTTGACAGCATTTGAATGTATGAGTGCGTGTGAGCATGTTACTGTGTGAGGGTCTCTGTGTAGTTTTGTAAGTGTATGTGACATTTTGTCTGAGTGCGTGAGTCTGTAAGTGTGTTGGTGTGAGTGATTGTGTGCGTGATATTGTGCGCACGTCTGTGTCTGTGCGTTTGTCAGCATTCGTGTGTGTGTCTGTGTGTGACAGTTTGTGTGTCTGTGTTTATGGAGGTGTGTGTCTGTGTGAGTGGGTGTGATACTGAATATGAGATAGTGTGAGTTTCTTCGAGTGTGAGTGTGTAAGTGTGCAAGGTGCAGTGTCTCAGTGTGTGAATGTGAAGTAAGGTCTTATGTGATTGTGTTTTATTTATTGTGAGGAGAGTTTTACTCTTCAGGTGAGTGTGTAAATGTGAGAGACCATTTGTGTGAGTGGGAGTGTTACTCTGCATGTATGAGGGACAGTGTGTGTTTGTGTTTGAACGGGAGTCCATGTGAGTCTTAGATTTTATGTGTGCAGTTGTGGGAGTGTGTGCGAGAGGTGAGTGGGACTGAGTGGGTGCGACTGTGTATCTCTGGTAGAGTATGTGTATGTGTGACTGAATGTATCTGTTTGAGAGAGTGTGTGTGCACGTGTGTGTTAGTGTATAAGTGTTGATATGCCTGTGTGTTTCAGTGAGGGTGAGTGTAAGTGTGTGTTAGTGTGTGCGTGAGTGTGAGTGTGTATGTGTGATTGACTGAATGTTTTCGAGATTATTGGAGATACTTTGAGTGTGTGTGAGTGTGTGACTTTGTGTGTGAATGTGTGCGTGAGGGTGCACACGTGTGAGGGACTTGGTGTGAGTGTGAAACTGTGCATGTGTCAGCATGCATATGTGTGTGTGTGATAGTGGGTGTATGAGTGTGAATGACTGAGTGTGTAGGGCCATGAATGGGACTGAGTGTTTGTGAGTGTGTATACAAGTCTGTTGCGTGATTGTGTGTGATTGTGTTATTCTGTGTGTGTGTGGTTCGGTGGTTTTCTGTGTGTGTGGGCCTGTGCATGTGTGTGTGTGTGTGCGACTGAGTGAGAGAGTGCTTGCTTGTGCGTGTGTCTTTGTGTTGTGTCAGTGTGAGTGTTTGAGGGGAATGGGGTGAAATATGATGCCTCCAATGTTGCGATGGTTTGTGACATTTTGTGTGAGTGGGAGTGTTGGAGTGCGAGAGAGTGCGTGATTGCGTGTGAGCCTGTGAGTGTGTGTATGTGTTTGTGAGTGTGTGTGATGGTGACATTGCGTGAGGGTGCATTTGTGTCTGCATACGTGTAAGTGTGCTTTGGACATGTGTGAATGTATGTAGGTCTATGTGTGAGTGTGTGTGTTTGTGGATATGTGATGGTGTGGGTCACTGTGAGTGTGCAGGTGAGCAAGGTGCTGTGCGAGCGTGTGTCAGAGTGTGAAGGGCGTTCGTATGTGACTGTGTGAGATAGTATGAGCAGGTGTGTTTTAGTGTTATGTGTGTGTGTTTGTGAGAGATTAGCTGTGTGAGTGGGAGTGTTACTCTGAGTGTATGTGTGACTGTGTGTTTGGGTATGTAAGAATGCGTGTGAGTGTGTTTTAGTTTGTGAGTGTGCAGGTTTAGGAGCGTGTGTGCATGAGATGTGCGACTGTATGATTGTGCGTCATTCTGCATATGTATGTGCCTGGTTGTGAATGTGTGAGCATGTGTGAGTGAATGTGTGATTTTGGGTGTGTGTTCAAGGGCATGTTAGTGTCAGAGTTCAGGAGTGCTTATGTCTGTGTGTATATCAGTGTGTGTGAGTATATGTGGGAGATGTAGGTGCATGAGTGTGAGTGTTTCTATGTGTGTCTGTGTGCGTAATGGGGTGTGACTCTATGTGTTAAGGTCTCTGTGAGTGACTGTGTGTTTGAGTGTGTGTCAGTGTGTGTGAGTTTGTGTATGACTGTGTGAGTGTGAGTTTGCACATGTGTGAGGGACTTTATTTGAGTGTGTGTCAATATGTTTGTGTGAGAGTGTATATGTGTATGGGCGTGAGTGTGTGTGAGAGGTTTTGTGAATTTGTGTGGGAGTGCCAGATGTGTGAATGTGTGGGAGTGGGTGTTTGTGGGTGTGTATAAGAACTGTTGCGAGATTGTGTGATATTGAGTGTGTGTTTGGGTGTCTATGTGGTTTCATGCATGTGTGTGGGACTGAACGTGCGGGTCTGGGCGTGTGTCTGTGTGAGTGTGTGAGTGGAATGGGGTGAAATATGATGCAACAAAGGTTCCTGAGAGGTTTGAAAGCGATATTGGCCTTCTCTGATGGAACGGAAAGCCATAGAACGTGGTGGGAGGCTACAGATAGAAGAGCAATGTTGTGGAACGGACTGTAATGCAGTGTATTGTGATGCAATAGATGGTGCCTGTGTGTTATGGAAAAGAATGGATCCTTCTTTGATGGAATGAAACGCAGTAGAACGTGGTGGATTGTTGCGGAATGGAGTGGAATGTTGCGATGTGGAGTGCAATGCAGTGCATTGTGACGCAAGGGAGGGAAACCGAGCGGTTTGGACACGAAGGGAGCCTTCTTTCCAGGAATGGAAGGCAGTAAAAGGTGAAAGATTGTCAGGTACTGGAGTAGAATATTGTGGAGTGGAGTCGAACGGGGTGCCATTTGATGCAATAGACGGTTTCTCATTGTGTTTTAAGCGAATGGATTTATGTGCACGTGATTGTGCAGCTGTGTGTGTTTGTGTGTCTATTTTTGATAGGGATTGAGTGTGTGCATTTGTCACTGTGTGTACGGTTTTGAGAGAGGTTGCTGTGTCAGCGTGCAGGTGTGTGAGTGGCTGAGCAAGAGTGTCTGTATATGCGAGGGCGTGACCATGTTTATAAGAGGGTGATTATATAAGTGTTTAAGTGTGTGTGTGAGAGTTTGACAGCATTTGAATGTATGAGTGCGTGTGAGCATGTTACTGTGTGAGGGTCTCTGTGTAGTTTTGTAAGTGTATGTGACATTTTGTCTGAGTGCGTGAGTCTGTAAGTGTGTTGGTGTGAGTGATTGTGTGCGTGATATTGTGCGCACGTCTGTGTCTGTGCGTTTGTCAGCATTCGTGTGTGTGTCTGTGTGTGACAGTTTGTGTGTCTGTGTTTATGGAGGTGTGTGTCTGTGTGAGTGGGTGTGATACTGAATATGAGATAGTGTGAGTTTCTTCGAGTGTGAGTGTGTAAGTGTGCAAGGTGCAGTGTCTCAGTGTGTGAATGTGAAGTAAGGTCTTATGTGATTGTGTTTTATTTATTGTGAGGAGAGTTTTACTCTTCAGGTGAGTGTGTAAATGTGAGAGACCATTTGTGTGAGTGGGAGTGTTACTCTGCATGTATGAGGGACAGTGTGTGTTTGTGTTTGAACGGGAGTCCATGTGAGTCTTAGATTTTATGTGTGCAGTTGTGGGAGTGTGTGCGAGAGGTGAGTGGGACTGAGTGGGTGCGACTGTGTATCTCTGGTAGAGTATGTGTATGTGTGACTGAATGTATCTGTTTGAGAGAGTGTGTGTGCACGTGTGTGTTAGTGTATAAGTGTTGATATGCCTGTGTGTTTCAGTGAGGGTGAGTGTAAGTGTGTGTTAGTGTGTGCGTGAGTGTGTGTGTGTATGTGTGATTGACTGAATGTTTTCGAGATTATTGGAGATACTTTGAGTGTGTGTGAGTGTGTGACTTTGTGTGTGAATGTGTGCGTGAGGGTGCACACGTGTGAGGGACTTGGTGTGAGTGTGAAACTGTGCATGTGTCAGCATGCATATGTGTGTGTGATGGTGGGTGTATGAGTGTGAATGACTGAGTGTGTAGGGCCATGAATGGGACTGAGTGTTTGTGAGTGTGTATACAAGTCTGTTGCGTGATTGTGTGTGATTGTGTTATTCTGTGTGTGTGTGGTTCGGTGGTTTTCTGTGTGTGTGGGCCTGTGCATGTGTGTGTGTGTGTGCGACTGAGTGAGAGAGTGCTTGCTTGTGCGTGTGTCTTTGTGTTGTGTCAGTGTGAGTGTTTGAGGGGAATGGGGTGAAATATGATGCCTCCAATGTTGCGATGGTTTGTGACATTTTGTGTGAGTGGGAGTGTTGGAGTGCGAGAGAGTGCGTGATTGCGTGTGAGCCTGTGAGTGTGTGTATGTGTTTGTGAGTGTGTGTGATGGTGACATTGCGTGAGGGTGCATTTGTGTCTGCATACGTGTAAGTGTGCTTTGGACATGTGTGAATGTATGTAGGTCTATGTGTGAGTGTGTGTGTTTGTGGATATGTGATGGTGTGGGTCACTGTGAGTGTGCAGGTGAGCAAGGTGCTGTGCGAGCGTGTGTCAGAGTGTGAAGGGCGTTCGTATGTGACTGTGTGAGATAGTATGAGCAGGTGTGTTTTAGTGTTATGTGTGTGTGTTTGTGAGAGATTAGCTGTGTGAGTGGGAGTGTTACTCTGAGTGTATGTGTGACTGTGTGTTTGGGTATGTAAGAATGCGTGTGAGTGTGTTTTAGTTTGTGAGTGTGCAGGTTTAGGAGCGTGTGTGCATGAGATGTGCGACTGTATGATTGTGCGTCATTCTGCATATGTATGTGCCTGGTTGTGAATGTGTGAGCATGTGTGAGTGAATGTGTGATTTTGGGTGTGTGTTCAAGGGCATGTTAGTGTCAGAGTTCAGGAGTGCTTATGTCTGTGTGTATATCAGTGTGTGTGAGTATATGTGGGAGATGTAGGTGCATGAGTGTGAGTGTTTCTATGTGTGTCTGTGTGCGTAATGGGGTGTGACTCTATGTGTTAAGGTCTCTGTGAGTGACTGTGTGTTTGAGTGTGTGTCAGTGTGTGTGAGTTTGTGTATGACTGTGTGAGTGTGAGTTTGCACATGTGTGAGGGACTTTATTTGAGTGTGTGTCAATATGTTTGTGTGAGAGTGTATATGTGTATGGGCGTGAGTGTGTGTGAGAGGTTTTGTGAATTTGTGTGGGAGTGCCAGATGTGTGAATGTGTGGGAGTGGGTGTTTGTGGGTGTGTATAAGAACTGTTGCGAGATTGTGTGATATTGAGTGTGTGTTTGGGTGTCTATGTGGTTTCATGCATGTGTGTGGGACTGAACGTGCGGGTCTGGGCGTGTGTCTGTGTGAGTGTGTGAGTGGAATGGGGTGAAATATGATGCAACAAAGGTTCCTGAGAGGTTTGAAAGCGATATTGGCCTTCTCTGATGGAACGGAAAGCCATAGAACGTGGTGGGAGGCTACAGATAGAAGAGCAATGTTGTGGAACGGACTGTAATGCAGTGTATTGTGATGCAATAGATGGTGCCTGTGTGTTATGGAAAAGAATGGATCGTTCTTTGATGGAATGAAACGCAGTAGAACGTGGTGGATTGTTGCGGAATGGAGTGGAATGTTGCGATGTGGAGTGCAATGCAGTGCATTGTGACGCAAGGGAGGGAAACCGAGCGGTTTGGACACGAAGGGAGCCTTCTTTCCAGGAATGGAAGGCAGTAAAAGGTGAAAGATTGTCAGGTACTGGAGTAGAATATTGTGGAGTGGAGTCGAACGGGGTGCCATTTGATGCAATAGACGGTTTCTCATTGTGTTTTAAGCGAATGGATTTATGTGCACGTGATTGTGCAGCTGTGTGTGTTTGTGTGTCTATTTTTGATAGGGATTGAGTGTGTGCATTTGTCACTGTGTGTACGGTTTTGAGAGAGGTTGCTGTGTCAGCGTGCAGGTGTGTGAGTGGCTGAGCAAGAGTGTCTGTATATGCGAGGGCGTGACCATGTTTATAAGAGGGTGATTATATAAGTGTTTAAGTGTGTGTGTGAGAGTTTGACAGCATTTGAATGTATGAGTGCGTGTGAGCATGTTACTGTGTGAGGGTCTCTGTGTAGTTTTGTAAGTGTATGTGACATTTTGTCTGAGTGCGTGAGTCTGTAAGTGTGTTGGTGTGAGTGATTGTGTGCGTGATATTGTGCGCACGTCTGTGTCTGTGCGTTTGTCAGCATTCGTGTGTGTGTCTGTGTGTGACAGTTTGTGTGTCTGTGTTTATGGAGGAGTGTGTCTGTGTGAGTGGGTGTGATACTGAATATGAGATAGTGTGAGTTTCTTCGAGTGTGAGTGTGTAAGTGTGCAAGGTGCAGTGTCTCAGTGTGTGAATGTGAAGTAAGGTCTTATGTGATTGTGTTTTATTTATTGTGAGGAGAGTTTTACTCTTCAGGTGAGTGTGTAAATGTGAGAGACCATTTGTGTGAGTGGGAGTGTTACTCTGCATGTATGAGGGACAGTGTGTGTTTGTGTTTGAACGGGAGTCCATGTGAGTCTTAGATTTTATGTGTGCAGTTGTGGGAGTGTGTGCGAGAGGTGAGTGGGACTGAGTGGGTGCGACTGTGTATCTCTGGTAGAGTATGTGTATGTGTGACTGAATGTATCTGTTTGAGAGAGTGTGTGTGCACGTGTGTGTTAGTGTATAAGTGTTGATATGCCTGTGTGTTTCAGTGAGGGTGAGTGTAAGTGTGTGTTAGTGTGTGCGTGAGTGTGTGTGTGTATGTGTGATTGACTGAATGTTTTCGAGATTATTGGAGATACTTTGAGTGTGTGTGAGTGTGTGACTTTGTGTGTGAATGTGTGCGTGAGGGTGCACACGTGTGAGGGACTTGGTGTGAGTGTGAAACTGTGCATGTGTCAGCATGCATATGTGTGTGTGATGGTGGGTGTATGAGTGTGAATGACTGAGTGTGTAGGGCCATGAATGGGACTGAGTGTTTGTGAGTGTGTATACAAGTCTGTTGCGTGATTGTGTGTGATTGTGTTATTCTGTGTGTGTGTGGTTCGGTGGTTTTCTGTGTGTGTGGGCCTGTGCATGTGTGTGTGTGTGTGCGACTGAGTGAGAGAGTGCTTGCTTGTGCGTGTGTCTTTGTGTTGTGTCAGTGTGAGTGTTTGAGGGGAATGGGGTGAAATATGATGCCTCCAATGTTGCGATGGTTTGTGACATTTTGTGTGAGTGGGAGTGTTGGAGTGCGAGAGAGTGCGTGATTGCGTGTGAGCCTGTGAGTGTGTGTATGTGTTTGTGAGTGTGTGTGATGGTGACATTGCGTGAGGGTGCATTTGTGTCTGCATACGTGTAAGTGTGCTTTGGACATGTGTGAATGTATGTAGGTCTATGTGTGAGTGTGTGTGTTTGTGGATATGTGATGGTGTGGGTCACTGTGAGTGTGCAGGTGAGCAAGGTGCTGTGCGAGCGTGTGTCAGAGTGTGAAGGGCGTTCGTATGTGACTGTGTGAGATAGTATGAGCAGGTGTGTTTTAGTGTTATGTGTGTGTGTTTGTGAGAGATTATCTGTGTGAGTGGGAGTGTTACTCTGAGTGTATGTGTGACTGTGTGTTTGGGTATGTAAGAATGCGTGTGAGTGTGTTTTAGTTTGTGAGTGTGCAGGTTTAGGAGCGTGTGTGCATGAGATGTGCGACTGTATGATTGTGCGTCATTCTGCATATGTATGTGCCTGGTTGTGAATGTGTGAGCATGTGTGAGTGAATGTGTGATTTTGGGTGTGTGTTCAAGGGCATGTTAGTGTCAGAGTTCAGGAGTGCTTATGTCTGTGTGTATATCAGTGTGTGTGAGTATATGTGGGAGATGTAGGTGCATGAGTGTGAGTGTTTCTATGTGTGTCTGTGTGCGTAATGGGGTGTGACTCTATGTGTTAAGGTCTCTGTGAGTGACTGTGTGTTTGAGTGTGTGTCAGTGTGTGTGAGTTTGTGTATGACTGTGTGAGTGTGAGTTTGCACATGTGTGAGGGACTTTATTTGAGTGTGTGTCAATATGTTTGTGTGAGAGTGTATATGTGTATGGGCGTGAGTGTGTGTGAGAGGTTTTGTGAATTTGTGTGGGAGTGCCAGATGTGTGAATGTGTGGGAATGGGTGTTTGTGGGTGTGTATAAGAACTGTTGCGAGATTGTGTGATATTGAGTGTGTGTTTGGGTGTCTATGTGGTTTCATGCATGTGTGTGGGACTGAACGTGCGGGTCTGGGCGTGTGTCTGTGTGAGTGTGTGAGTGGAATGGGGTGAAATATGATGCAACAAAGGTTCCTGAGAGGTTTGAAAGCGATATTGGCCTTCTCTGATGGAACGGAAAGCCATAGAACGTGGTGGGAGGCTACAGATAGAAGAGCAATGTTGTGGAACGGACTGTAATGCAGTGTATTGTGATGCAATAGATGGTGCCTGTGTGTTATGGAAAAGAATGGATCGTTCTTTGATGGAATGAAAAGCAGTAGAACGTGGTGGATTGTTGCGGAATGGAGTGGAATGTTGCGATGTGGAGTGCAATGCAGTGCATTGTGACGCAAGGGAGGGAAACCGAGCGGTTTGGACACGAAGGGAGCCTTCTTTCCAGGAATGGAAGGCAGTAAAAGGTGAAAGATTGTCAGGTACTGGAGTAGAATATTGTGGAGTGGAGTCGAACGGGGTGCCATTTGATGCAATAGACGGTTTCTCATTGTGTTTTAAGCGAATGGATTTATGTGCACGTGATTGTGCAGCTGTGTGTGTTTGTGTGTCTATTTTTGATAGGGATTGAGTGTGTGCATTTGTCACTGTGTGTACGGTTTTGAGAGAGGTTGCTGTGTCAGCGTGCAGGTGTGTGAGTGGCTGAGCAAGAGTGTCTGTATATGCGAGGGCGTGACCATGTTTATAAGAGGGTGATTATATAAGTGTTTAAGTGTGTGTGTGAGAGTTTGACAGCATTTGAATGTATGAGTGCGTGTGAGCATGTTACTGTGTGAGGGTCTCTGTGTAGTTTTGTAAGTGTATGTGACATTTTGTCTGAGTGCGTGAGTCTGTAAGTGTGTTGGTGTGAGTGATTGTGTGCGTGATATTGTGCGCACGTCTGTGTCTGTGCGTTTGTCAGCATTCGTGTGTGTGTCTGTGTGTGACAGTTTGTGTGTCTGTGTTTATGGAGGTGTGTGTCTGTGTGAGTGGGTGTGATACTGAATATGAGATAGTGTGAGTTTCTTCGAGTGTGAGTGTGTAAGTGTGCAAGGTGCAGTGTCTCAGTGTGTGAATGTGAAGTAAGGTCTTATGTGATTGTGTTTTATTTATTGTGAGGAGAGTTTTACTCTTCAGGTGAGTGTGTAAATGTGAGAGACCATTTGTGTGAGTGGGAGTGTTACTCTGCATGTATGAGGGACAGTGTGTGTTTGTGTTTGAACGGGAGTCCACGTGAGTCTTAGATTTTATGTGTGCAGTTGTGGGAGTGTGTGCGAGAGGTGAGTGGGACTGAGTGGGTGCGACTGTGTATCTCTGGTAGAGTATGTGTATGTGTGACTGAATGTATCTGTTTGAGAGAGTGTGTGTGCACGTGTGTGTTAGTGTATAAGTGTTGATATGCCTGTGTGTTTCAGTGAGGGTGAGTGTAACTGTGTGTTAGTGTGTGCGTGAGTGTGTGTGTGTATGTGTGATTGACTGAATGTTTTCGAGATTATTGGAGATACTTTGAGTGTGTGTGAGTGTGTGACTTTGTGTGTGAATGTGTGCGTGAGGGTGCACACGTGTGAGGGACTTGGTGTGAGTGTGAAACTGTGCATGTGTCAGCATGCATATGTGTGTGTGATGGTGGGTGTATGAGTGTGAATGACTGAGTGTGTAGGGCCATGAATGGGACTGAGTGTTTGTGAGTGTGTATACAAGTCTGTTGCGTGATTGTGTGTGATTGTGTTATTCTGTGTGTGTGTGGTTCGGTGGTTTTCTGTGTGTGTGGGCCTGTGCATGTGTGTGTGTGTGTGCGACTGAGTGAGAGAGTGCTTGCTTGTGCGTGTGTCTTTGTGTTGTGTCAGTGTGAGTGTTTGAGGGGAATGGGGTGAAATATGATGCCTCCAATGTTGCGATGGTTTGTGACATTTTGTGTGAGTGGGAGTGTTGGAGTGCGAGAGAGTGCGTGATTGCGTGTGAGCCTGTGAGTGTGTGTATGTGTTTGTGAGTGTGTGTGATGGTGACATTGCGTGAGGGTGCATTTGTGTCTGCATACGTGTAAGTGTGCTTTGGACATGTGTGAATGTATGTAGGTCTATGTGTGAGTGTGTGTGTTTGTGGATATGTGATGGTGTGGGTCACTGTGAGTGTGCAGGTGAGCAAGGTGCTGTGCAAGCGTGTGTCAGAGTGTGAAGGGCGTTCGTATGTGACTGTGTGAGATAGTATGAGCAGGTGTGTTTTAGTGTTATGTGTGTGTGTTTGTGAGAGATTATCTGTGTGAGTGGGAGTGTTACTCTGAGTGTATGTGTGACTGTGTGTTTGGGTATGTAAGAATGCGTGTGAGTGTGTTTTAGTTTGTGAGTGTGCAGGTTTAGGAGCGTGTGTGCATGAGATGTGCGACTGTATGATTGTGCGTCATTCTGCATATGTATGTGCCTGGTTGTGAATGTGTGAGCATGTGTGAGTGAATGTGTGATTTTGGGTGTGTGTTCAAGGGCATGTTAGTGTCAGAGTTCAGGAGTGCTTATGTCTGTGTGTATATCAGTGTGTGTGAGTATATGTGGGAGATGTAGGGGCATGAGTGTGTTTCTATGTGTGTCTGTGTGCGTAATGGGGTGTGACTCTATGTGTTAAGGTCTCTGTGAGTGACTGTGTGTTTGAGTGTGTGTCAGTGTGTGTGAGTTTGTGTATGACTGTGTGAGTGTGAGTTTGCACATGTGTGAGGGACTTTATTTGAGTGTGTGTCAATATGTTTGTGTGAGAGTGTATATGTGTATGGGCGTGAGTGTGTGTGAGAGGTTTTGTGAATTTGTGTGGGAGTGCCAGATGTGTGAATGTGTGGGAGTGGGTGTTTGTGGGTGTGTATAAGAACTGTTGCGAGATTGTGTGATATTGAGTGTGTGTTTGGGTGTCTATGTGGTTTCATGCATGTGTGTGGGACTGAACGTGCGGGTCTGGGCGTGTGTCTGTGTGAGTGTGTGAGTGGAATGGGGTGAAATATGATGCAACAAAGGTTCCTGAGAGGTTTGAAAGCGATATTGGCCTTCTCTGATGGAACGGAAAGCCATAGAACGTGGTGGGAGGCTACAGATAGAAGAGCAATGTTGTGGAACGGACTGTAATGCAGTGTATTGTGATGCAATAGATGGTGCCTGTGTGTTATGGAAAAGAATGGATCGTTCTTTGATGGAATGAAACGCAGTAGAACGTGGTGGATTGTTGCGGAATGGAGTGGAATGTTGCGATGTGGAGTGCAATGCAGTGCATTGTGACGCAAGGGAGGGAAACCGAGCGGTTTGGACACGAAGGGAGCCTTCTTTCCAGGAATGGAAGGCAGTAAAAGGTGAAAGATTGTCAGGTACTGGAGTAGAATATTGTGGAGTGGAGTCGAACGGGGTGCCATTTGATGCAATAGACGGTTTCTCATTGTGTTTTAAGCGAATGGATTTATGTGCACGTGATTGTGCAGCTGTGTGTGTTTGTGTGTCTATTTTTGATAGGGATTGAGTGTGTGCATTTGTCACTGTGTGTACGGTTTTGAGAGAGGTTGCTGTGTCAGCGTGCAGGTGTGTGAGTGGCTGAGCAAGAGTGTCTGTATATGCGAGGGCGTGACCATGTTTATAAGAGGGTGATTATATAAGTGTTTAAGTGTGTGTGTGAGAGTTTGACAGCATTTGAATGTATGAGTGCGTGTGAGCATGTTACTGTGTGAGGGTCTCTGTGTAGTTTTGTAAGTGTATGTGACATTTTGTCTGAGTGCGTGAGTCTGTAAGTGTGTTGGTGTGAGTGATTGTGTGCGTGATATTGTGCGCACGTCTGTGTCTGTGCGTTTGTCAGCATTCGTGTGTGTGTCTGTGTGTGACAGTTTGTGTGTCTGTGTTTATGGAGGTGTGTGTCTGTGTGAGTGGGTGTGATACTGAATATGAGATAGTGTGAGTTTCTTCGAGTGTGAGTGTGTAAGTGTGCAAGGTGCAGTGTCTCAGTGTGTGAATGTGAAGTAAGGTCTTATGTGATTGTGTTTTATTTATTGTGAGGAGAGTTTTACTCTTCAGGTGAGTGTGTAAATGTGAGAGACCATTTGTGTGAGTGGGAGTGTTACTCTGCATGTATGAGGGACAGTGTGTGTTTGTGTTTGAACGGGAGTCCACGTGAGTCTTAGATTTTATGTGTGCAGTTGTGGGAGTGTGTGCGAGAGGTGAGTGGGACTGAGTGGGTGCGACTGTGTATCTCTGGTAGAGTATGTGTATGTGTGACTGAATGTATCTGTTTGAGAGAGTGTGTGTGCACGTGTGTGTTAGTGTATAAGTGTTGATATGCCTGTGTGTTTCAGTGAGGGTGAGTGTAACTGTGTGTTAGTGTGTGCGTGAGTGTGTGTGTGTATGTGTGATTGACTGAATGTTTTCGAGATTATTGGAGATACTTTGAGTGTGTGTGAGTGTGTGACTTTGTGTGTGAATGTGTGCGTGAGGGTGCACACGTGTGAGGGACTTGGTGTGAGTGTGAAACTGTGCATGTGTCAGCATGCATATGTGTGTGTGATGGTGGGTGTATGAGTGTGAATGACTGAGTGTGTAGGGCCATGAATGGGACTGAGTGTTTGTGAGTGTGTATACAAGTCTGTTGCGTGATTGTGTGTGATTGTGTTATTCTGTGTGTGTGTGGTTCGGTGGTTTTCTGTGTGTGTGGGCCTGTGCATGTGTGTGTGTGTGTGCGACTGAGTGAGAGAGTGCTTGCTTGTGCGTGTGTCTTTGTGTTGTGTCAGTGTGAGTGTTTGAGGGGAATGGGGTGAAATATGATGCCTCCAATGTTGCGATGGTTTGTGACATTTTGTGTGAGTGGGAGTGTTGGAGTGCGAGAGAGTGCGTGATTGCGTGTGAGCCTGTGAGTGTGTGTATGTGTTTGTGAGTGTGTGTGATGGTGACATTGCGTGAGGGTGCATTTGTGTCTGCATACGTGTAAGTGTGCTTTGGACATGTGTGAATGTATGTAGGTCTATGTGTGAGTGTGTGTGTTTGTGGATATGTGATGGTGTGGGTCACTGTGAGTGTGCAGGTGAGCAAGGTGCTGTGCGAGCGTGTGTCAGAGTGTGAAGGGCGTTCGTATGTGACTGTGTGAGATAGTATGAGCAGGTGTGTTTTAGTGTTATGTGTGTGTGTTTGTGAGAGATTAGCTGTGTGAGTGGGAGTGTTACTCTGAGTGTATGTGTGACTGTGTGTTTGGGTATGTAAGAATGCGTGTGAGTGTGTTTTAGTTTGTGAGTGTGCAGGTTTAGGAGCGTGTGTGCATGAGATGTGCGACTGTATGATTGTGCGTCATTCTGCATATGTATGTGCCTGGTTGTGAATGTGTGAGCATGTGTGAGTGAATGTGTGATTTTGGGTGTGTGTTCAAGGGCATGTTAGTGTCAGAGTTCAGGAGTGCTTATGTCTGTGTGTATATCAGTGTGTGTGAGTATATGTGGGAGATGTAGGTGCATGAGTGTGAGTGTTTCTATGTGTGTCTGTGTGCGTAATGGGGTGTGACTCTATGTGTTAAGGTCTCTGTGAGTGACTGTGTGTTTGAGTGTGTGTCAGTGTGTGTGAGTTTGTGTATGACTGTGTGAGTGTGAGTTTGCACATGTGTGAGGGACTTTATTTGAGTGTGTGTCAATATGTTTGTGTGAGAGTGTATATGTGTATGGGCGTGAGTGTGTGTGAGAGGTTTTGTGAATTTGTGTGGGAGTGCCAGATGTGTGAATGTGTGGGAGTGGGTGTTTGTGGGTGTGTATAAGAACTGTTGCGAGATTGTGTGATATTGAGTGTGTGTTTGGGTGTCTATGTGGTTTCATGCATGTGTGTGGGACTGAACGTGCGGGTCTGGGCGTGTGTCTGTGTGAGTGTGTGAGTGGAATGGGGTGAAATATGATGCAACAAAGGTTCCTGAGAGGTTTGAAAGCGATATTGGCCTTCTCTGATGGAACGGAAAGCCATAGAACGTGGTGGGAGGCTACAGATAGAAGAGCAATGTTGTGGAACGGACTGTAATGCAGTGTATTGTGATGCAATAGATGGTGCCTGTGTGTTATGGAAAAGAATGGATCGTTCTTTGATGGAATGAAACGCAGTAGAACGTGGTGGATTGTTGCGGAATGGAGTGGAATGTTGCGATGTGGAGTGCAATGCAGTGCATTGTGACGCAAGGGAGGGAAACCGAGCGGTTTGGACACGAAGGGAGCCTTCTTTCCAGGAATGGAAGGCAGTAAAAGGTGAAAGATTGTCAGGTACTGGAGTAGAATATTGTGGAGTGGAGTCGAACGGGGTGCCATTTGATGCAATAGACGGTTTCTCATTGTGTTTTAAGCGAATGGATTTATGTGCACGTGATTGTGCAGCTGTGTGTGTTTGTGTGTCTATTTTTGATAGGGATTGAGTGTGTGCATTTGTCACTGTGTGTACGGTTTTGAGAGAGGTTGCTGTGTCAGCGTGCAGGTGTGTGAGTGGCTGAGCAAGAGTGTCTGTATATGCGAGGGCGTGACCATGTTTATAAGAGGGTGATTATATAAGTGTTTAAGTGTGTGTGTGAGAGTTTGACAGCATTTGAATGTATGAGTGCGTGTGAGCATGTTACTGTGTGAGGGTCTCTGTGTAGTTTTGTAAGTGTATGTGACATTTTGTCTGAGTGCGTGAGTCTGTAAGTGTGTTGGTGTGAGTGATTGTGTGCGTGATATTGTGCGCACGTCTGTGTCTGTGCGTTTGTCAGCATTCGTGTGTGTGTCTGTGTGTGACAGTTTGTGTGTCTGTGTTTATGGAGGTGTGTGTCTGTGTGAGTGGGTGTGATACTGAATATGAGATAGTGTGAGTTTCTTCGAGTGTGAGTGTGTAAGTGTGCAAGGTGCAGTGTCTCAGTGTGTGAATGTGAAGTAAGGTCTTATGTGATTGTGTTTTATTTATTGTGAGGAGAGTTTTACTCTTCAGGTGAGTGTGTAAATGTGAGAGACCATTTGTGTGAGTGGGAGTGTTACTCTGCATGTATGAGGGACAGTGTGTGTTTGTGTTTGAACGGGAGTCCATGTGAGTCTTAGATTTTATGTGTGCAGTTGTGGGAGTGTGTGCGAGAGGTGAGTGGGACTGAGTGGGTGCGACTGTGTATCTCTGGTAGAGTATGTGTATGTGTGACTGAATGTATCTGTTTGAGAGAGTGTGTGTGCACGTGTGTGTTAGTGTATAAGTGTTGATATGCCTGTGTGTTTCAGTGAGGGTGAGTGTAAGTGTGTGTTAGTGTGTGCGTGAGTGTGAGTGTGTATGTGTGATTGACTGAATGTTTTCGAGATTATTGGAGATACTTTGAGTGTGTGTGAGTGTGTGACTTTGTGTGTGAATGTGTGCGTGAGGGTGCACACGTGTGAGGGACTTGGTGTGAGTGTGAAACTGTGCATGTGTCAGCATGCATATGTGTGTGTGTGATAGTGGGTGTATGAGTGTGAATGACTGAGTGTGTAGGGCCATGAATGGGACTGAGTGTTTGTGAGTGTGTATACAAGTCTGTTGCGTGATTGTGTGTGATTGTGTTATTCTGTGTGTGTGTGGTTCGGTGGTTTTCTGTGTGTGTGGGCCTGTGCATGTGTGTGTGTGTGTGCGACTGAGTGAGAGAGTGCTTGCTTGTGCGTGTGTCTTTGTGTTGTGTCAGTGTGAGTGTTTGAGGGGAATGGGGTGAAATATGATGCCTCCAATGTTGCGATGGTTTGTGACATTTTGTGTGAGTGGGAGTGTTGGAGTGCGAGAGAGTGCGTGATTGCGTGTGAGCCTGTGAGTGTGTGTATGTGTTTGTGAGTGTGTGTGATGGTGACATTGCGTGAGGGTGCATTTGTGTCTGCATACGTGTAAGTGTGCTTTGGACATGTGTGAATGTATGTAGGTCTATGTGTGAGTGTGTGTGTTTGTGGATATGTGATGGTGTGGGTCACTGTGAGTGTGCAGGTGAGCAAGGTGCTGTGCGAGCGTGTGTCAGAGTGTGAAGGGCGTTCGTATGTGACTGTGTGAGATAGTATGAGCAGGTGTGTTTTAGTGTTATGTGTGTGTGTTTGTGAGAGATTAGCTGTGTGAGTGGGAGTGTTACTCTGAGTGTATGTGTGACTGTGTGTTTGGGTATGTAAGAATGCGTGTGAGTGTGTTTTAGTTTGTGAGTGTGCAGGTTTAGGAGCGTGTGTGCATGAGATGTGCGACTGTATGATTGTGCGTCATTCTGCATATGTATGTGCCTGGTTGTGAATGTGTGAGCATGTGTGAGTGAATGTGTGATTTTGGGTGTGTGTTCAAGGGCATGTTAGTGTCAGAGTTCAGGAGTGCTTATGTCTGTGTGTATATCAGTGTGTGTGAGTATATGTGGGAGATGTAGGTGCATGAGTGTGAGTGTTTCTATGTGTGTCTGTGTGCGTAATGGGGTGTGACTCTATGTGTTAAGGTCTCTGTGAGTGACTGTGTGTTTGAGTGTGTGTCAGTGTGTGTGAGTTTGTGTATGACTGTGTGAGTGTGAGTTTGCACATGTGTGAGGGACTTTATTTGAGTGTGTGTCAATATGTTTGTGTGAGAGTGTATATGTGTATGGGCGTGAGTGTGTGTGAGAGGTTTTGTGAATTTGTGTGGGAGTGCCAGATGTGTGAATGTGTGGGAGTGGGTGTTTGTGGGTGTGTATAAGAACTGTTGCGAGATTGTGTGATATTGAGTGTGTGTTTGGGTGTCTATGTGGTTTCATGCATGTGTGTGGGACTGAACGTGCGGGTCTGGGCGTGTGTCTGTGTGAGTGTGTGAGTGGAATGGGGTGAAATATGATGCAACAAAGGTTCCTGAGAGGTTTGAAAGCGATATTGGCCTTCTCTGATGGAACGGAAAGCCATAGAACGTGGTGGGAGGCTACAGATAGAAGAGCAATGTTGTGGAACGGACTGTAATGCAGTGTATTGTGATGCAATAGATGGTGCCTGTGTGTTATGGAAAAGAATGGATCCTTCTTTGATGGAATGAAACGCAGTAGAACGTGGTGGATTGTTGCGGAATGGAGTGGAATGTTGCGATGTGGAGTGCAATGCAGTGCATTGTGACGCAAGGGAGGGAAACCGAGCGGTTTGGACACGAAGGGAGCCTTCTTTCCAGGAATGGAAGGCAGTAAAAGGTGAAAGATTGTCAGGTACTGGAGTAGAATATTGTGGAGTGGAGTCGAACGGGGTGCCATTTGATGCAATAGACGGTTTCTCATTGTGTTTTAAGCGAATGGATTTATGTGCACGTGATTGTGCAGCTGTGTGTGTTTGTGTGTCTATTTTTGATAGGGATTGAGTGTGTGCATTTGTCACTGTGTGTACGGTTTTGAGAGAGGTTGCTGTGTCAGCGTGCAGGTGTGTGAGTGGCTGAGCAAGAGTGTCTGTATATGCGAGGGCGTGACCATGTTTATAAGAGGGTGATTATATAAGTGTTTAAGTGTGTGTGTGAGAGTTTGACAGCATTTGAATGTATGAGTGCGTGTGAGCATGTTACTGTGTGAGGGTCTCTGTGTAGTTTTGTAAGTGTATGTGACATTTTGTCTGAGTGCGTGAGTCTGTAAGTGTGTTGGTGTGAGTGATTGTGTGCGTGATATTGTGCGCACGTCTGTGTCTGTGCGTTTGTCAGCATTCGTGTGTGTGTCTGTGTGTGACAGTTTGTGTGTCTGTGTTTATGGAGGTGTGTGTCTGTGTGAGTGGGTGTGATACTGAATATGAGATAGTGTGAGTTTCTTCGAGTGTGAGTGTGTAAGTGTGCAAGGTGCAGTGTCTCAGTGTGTGAATGTGAAGTAAGGTCTTATGTGATTGTGTTTTATTTATTGTGAGGAGAGTTTTACTCTTCAGGTGAGTGTGTAAATGTGAGAGACCATTTGTGTGAGTGGGAGTGTTACTCTGCATGTATGAGGGACAGTGTGTGTTTGTGTTTGAACGGGAGTCCATGTGAGTCTTAGATTTTATGTGTGCAGTTGTGGGAGTGTGTGCGAGAGGTGAGTGGGACTGAGTGGGTGCGACTGTGTATCTCTGGTAGAGTATGTGTATGTGTGACTGAATGTATCTGTTTGAGAGAGTGTGTGTGCACGTGTGTGTTAGTGTATAAGTGTTGATATGCCTGTGTGTTTCAGTGAGGGTGAGTGTAAGTGTGTGTTAGTGTGTGCGTGAGTGTGTGTGTGTATGTGTGATTGACTGAATGTTTTCGAGATTATTGGAGATACTTTGAGTGTGTGTGAGTGTGTGACTTTGTGTGTGAATGTGTGCGTGAGGGTGCACACGTGTGAGGGACTTGGTGTGAGTGTGAAACTGTGCATGTGTCAGCATGCATATGTGTGTGTGATGGTGGGTGTATGAGTGTGAATGACTGAGTGTGTAGGGCCATGAATGGGACTGAGTGTTTGTGAGTGTGTATACAAGTCTGTTGCGTGATTGTGTGTGATTGTGTTATTCTGTGTGTGTGTGGTTCGGTGGTTTTCTGTGTGTGTGGGCCTGTGCATGTGTGTGTGTGTGTGCGACTGAGTGAGAGAGTGCTTGCTTGTGCGTGTGTCTTTGTGTTGTGTCAGTGTGAGTGTTTGAGGGGAATGGGGTGAAATATGATGCCTCCAATGTTGCGATGGTTTGTGACATTTTGTGTGAGTGGGAGTGTTGGAGTGCGAGAGAGTGCGTGATTGCGTGTGAGCCTGTGAGTGTGTGTATGTGTTTGTGAGTGTGTGTGATGGTGACATTGCGTGAGGGTGCATTTGTGTCTGCATACGTGTAAGTGTGCTTTGGACATGTGTGAATGTATGTAGGTCTATGTGTGAGTGTGTGTGTTTGTGGATATGTGATGGTGTGGGTCACTGTGAGTGTGCAGGTGAGCAAGGTGCTGTGCGAGCGTGTGTCAGAGTGTGAAGGGCGTTCGTATGTGACTGTGTGAGATAGTATGAGCAGGTGTGTTTTAGTGTTATGTGTGTGTGTTTGTGAGAGATTAGCTGTGTGAGTGGGAGTGTTACTCTGAGTGTATGTGTGACTGTGTGTTTGGGTATGTAAGAATGCGTGTGAGTGTGTTTTAGTTTGTGAGTGTGCAGGTTTAGGAGCGTGTGTGCATGAGATGTGCGACTGTATGATTGTGCGTCATTCTGCATATGTATGTGCCTGGTTGTGAATGTGTGAGCATGTGTGAGTGAATGTGTGATTTTGGGTGTGTGTTCAAGGGCATGTTAGTGTCAGAGTTCAGGAGTGCTTATGTCTGTGTGTATATCAGTGTGTGTGAGTATATGTGGGAGATGTAGGTGCATGAGTGTGAGTGTTTCTATGTGTGTCTGTGTGCGTAATGGGGTGTGACTCTATGTGTTAAGGTCTCTGTGAGTGACTGTGTGTTTGAGTGTGTGTCAGTGTGTGTGAGTTTGTGTATGACTGTGTGAGTGTGAGTTTGCACATGTGTGAGGGACTTTATTTGAGTGTGTGTCAATATGTTTGTGTGAGAGTGTATATGTGTATGGGCGTGAGTGTGTGTGAGAGGTTTTGTGAATTTGTGTGGGAGTGCCAGATGTGTGAATGTGTGGGAGTGGGTGTTTGTGGGTGTGTATAAGAACTGTTGCGAGATTGTGTGATATTGAGTGTGTGTTTGGGTGTCTATGTGGTTTCATGCATGTGTGTGGGACTGAACGTGCGGGTCTGGGCGTGTGTCTGTGTGAGTGTGTGAGTGGAATGGGGTGAAATATGATGCAACAAAGGTTCCTGAGAGGTTTGAAAGCGATATTGGCCTTCTCTGATGGAACGGAAAGCCATAGAACGTGGTGGGAGGCTACAGATAGAAGAGCAATGTTGTGGAACGGACTGTAATGCAGTGTATTGTGATGCAATAGATGGTGCCTGTGTGTTATGGAAAAGAATGGATCGTTCTTTGATGGAATGAAACGCAGTAGAACGTGGTGGATTGTTGCGGAATGGAGTGGAATGTTGCGATGTGGAGTGCAATGCAGTGCATTGTGACGCAAGGGAGGGAAACCGAGCGGTTTGGACACGAAGGGAGCCTTCTTTCCAGGAATGGAAGGCAGTAAAAGGTGAAAGATTGTCAGGTACTGGAGTAGAATATTGTGGAGTGGAGTCGAACGGGGTGCCATTTGATGCAATAGACGGTTTCTCATTGTGTTTTAAGCGAATGGATTTATGTGCACGTGATTGTGCAGCTGTGTGTGTTTGTGTGTCTATTTTTGATAGGGATTGAGTGTGTGCATTTGTCACTGTGTGTACGGTTTTGAGAGAGGTTGCTGTGTCAGCGTGCAGGTGTGTGAGTGGCTGAGCAAGAGTGTCTGTATATGCGAGGGCGTGACCATGTTTATAAGAGGGTGATTATATAAGTGTTTAAGTGTGTGTGTGAGAGTTTGACAGCATTTGAATGTATGAGTGCGTGTGAGCATGTTACTGTGTGAGGGTCTCTGTGTAGTTTTGTAAGTGTATGTGACATTTTGTCTGAGTGCGTGAGTCTGTAAGTGTGTTGGTGTGAGTGATTGTGTGCGTGATATTGTGCGCACGTCTGTGTCTGTGCGTTTGTCAGCATTCGTGTGTGTGTCTGTGTGTGACAGTTTGTGTGTCTGTGTTTATGGAGGAGTGTGTCTGTGTGAGTGGGTGTGATACTGAATATGAGATAGTGTGAGTTTCTTCGAGTGTGAGTGTGTAAGTGTGCAAGGTGCAGTGTCTCAGTGTGTGAATGTGAAGTAAGGTCTTATGTGATTGTGTTTTATTTATTGTGAGGAGAGTTTTACTCTTCAGGTGAGTGTGTAAATGTGAGAGACCATTTGTGTGAGTGGGAGTGTTACTCTGCATGTATGAGGGACAGTGTGTGTTTGTGTTTGAACGGGAGTCCATGTGAGTCTTAGATTTTATGTGTGCAGTTGTGGGAGTGTGTGCGAGAGGTGAGTGGGACTGAGTGGGTGCGACTGTGTATCTCTGGTAGAGTATGTGTATGTGTGACTGAATGTATCTGTTTGAGAGAGTGTGTGTGCACGTGTGTGTTAGTGTATAAGTGTTGATATGCCTGTGTGTTTCAGTGAGGGTGAGTGTAAGTGTGTGTTAGTGTGTGCGTGAGTGTGTGTGTGTATGTGTGATTGACTGAATGTTTTCGAGATTATTGGAGATACTTTGAGTGTGTGTGAGTGTGTGACTTTGTGTGTGAATGTGTGCGTGAGGGTGCACACGTGTGAGGGACTTGGTGTGAGTGTGAAACTGTGCATGTGTCAGCATGCATATGTGTGTGTGATGGTGGGTGTATGAGTGTGAATGACTGAGTGTGTAGGGCCATGAATGGGACTGAGTGTTTGTGAGTGTGTATACAAGTCTGTTGCGTGATTGTGTGTGATTGTGTTATTCTGTGTGTGTGTGGTTCGGTGGTTTTCTGTGTGTGTGGGCCTGTGCATGTGTGTGTGTGTGTGCGACTGAGTGAGAGAGTGCTTGCTTGTGCGTGTGTCTTTGTGTTGTGTCAGTGTGAGTGTTTGAGGGGAATGGGGTGAAATATGATGCCTCCAATGTTGCGATGGTTTGTGACATTTTGTGTGAGTGGGAGTGTTGGAGTGCGAGAGAGTGCGTGATTGCGTGTGAGCCTGTGAGTGTGTGTATGTGTTTGTGAGTGTGTGTGATGGTGACATTGCGTGAGGGTGCATTTGTGTCTGCATACGTGTAAGTGTGCTTTGGACATGTGTGAATGTATGTAGGTCTATGTGTGAGTGTGTGTGTTTGTGGATATGTGATGGTGTGGGTCACTGTGAGTGTGCAGGTGAGCAAGGTGCTGTGCGAGCGTGTGTCAGAGTGTGAAGGGCGTTCGTATGTGACTCTGTGAGATAGTATGAGCAGGTGTGTTTTAGTGTTATGTGTGTGTGTTTGTGAGAGATTATCTGTGTGAGTGGGAGTGTTACTCTGAGTGTATGTGTGACTGTGTGTTTGGGTATGTAAGAATGCGTGTGAGTGTGTTTTAGTTTGTGAGTGTGCAGGTTTAGGAGCGTGTGTGCATGAGATGTGCGACTGTATGATTGTGCGTCATTCTGCATATGTATGTGCCTGGTTGTGAATGTGTGAGCATGTGTGAGTGAATGTGTGATTTTGGGTGTGTGTTCAAGGGCATGTTAGTGTCAGAGTTCAGGAGTGCTTATGTCTGTGTGTATATCAGTGTGTGTGAGTATATGTGGGAGATGTAGGTGCATGAGTGTGAGTGTTTCTATGTGTGTCTGTGTGCGTAATGGGGTGTGACTCTATGTGTTAAGGTCTCTGTGAGTGACTGTGTGTTTGAGTGTGTGTCAGTGTGTGTGAGTTTGTGTATGACTGTGTGAGTGTGAGTTTGCACATGTGTGAGGGACTTTATTTGAGTGTGTGTCAATATGTTTGTGTGAGAGTGTATATGTGTATGGGCGTGAGTGTGTGTGAGAGGTTTTGTGAATTTGTGTGGGAGTGCCAGATGTGTGAATGTGTGGGAATGGGTGTTTGTGGGTGTGTATAAGAACTGTTGCGAGATTGTGTGATATTGAGTGTGTGTTTGGGTGTCTATGTGGTTTCATGCATGTGTGTGGGACTGAACGTGCGGGTCTGGGCGTGTGTCTGTGTGAGTGTGTGAGTGGAATGGGGTGAAATATGATGCAACAAAGGTTCCTGAGAGGTTTGAAAGCGATATTGGCCTTCTCTGATGGAACGGAAAGCCATAGAACGTGGTGGGAGGCTACAGATAGAAGAGCAATGTTGTGGAACGGACTGTAATGCAGTGTATTGTGATGCAATAGATGGTGCCTGTGTGTTATGGAAAAGAATGGATCGTTCTTTGATGGAATGAAAAGCAGTAGAACGTGGTGGATTGTTGCGGAATGGAGTGGAATGTTGCGATGTGGAGTGCAATGCAGTGCATTGTGACGCAAGGGAGGGAAACCGAGCGGTTTGGACACGAAGGGAGCCTTCTTTCCAGGAATGGAAGGCAGTAAAAGGTGAAAGATTGTCAGGTACTGGAGTAGAATATTGTGGAGTGGAGTCGAACGGGGTGCCATTTGATGCAATAGACGGTTTCTCATTGTGTTTTAAGCGAATGGATTTATGTGCACGTGATTGTGCAGCTGTGTGTGTTTGTGTGTCTATTTTTGATAGGGATTGAGTGTGTGCATTTGTCACTGTGTGTACGGTTTTGAGAGAGGTTGCTGTGTCAGCGTGCAGGTGTGTGAGTGGCTGAGCAAGAGTGTCTGTATATGCGAGGGCGTGACCATGTTTATAAGAGGGTGATTATATAAGTGTTTAAGTGTGTGTGTGAGAGTTTGACAGCATTTGAATGTATGAGTGCGTGTGAGCATGTTACTGTGTGAGGGTCTCTGTGTAGTTTTGTAAGTGTATGTGACATTTTGTCTGAGTGCGTGAGTCTGTAAGTGTGTTGGTGTGAGTGATTGTGTGCGTGATATTGTGCGCACGTCTGTGTCTGTGCGTTTGTCAGCATTCGTGTGTGTGTCTGTGTTTATGGAGGTGTGTGTCTGCGTGAGTGGGTGTGATACTGAATATGAGATAGTGTGAGTTTCTTCGAGTGTGAGTGTGTAAGTGTGCAAGGTGCAGTGTCTCAGTGTGTGAATGTGAAGTATGGTCTTATGTGATTGTGTTTTATTTATTGTGAGGAGAGTTTTACTCTTCAGGTGAGTGTGTAAATGTGAGAGACCATTTGTGTGAGTGGGAGTGTTACTCTGCATGTATGAGGGACAGTGTGTGTTTGTGTTTGAACGGGAGTCCATGTGAGTCTTAGATTTTATGTGTGCAGTTGTGGGAGTGTGTGCGAGAGGTGAGTGGGACTGAGTGGGTGCGACTGTGTATCTCTGGTAGAGTATGTGTATGTGTGACTGAATGTATCTGTTTGAGAGAGTGTGTGTGCACGTGTGTGTTAGTGTATAAGTGTTGATATGCCTGTGTGTTTCAGTGAGGGTGAGTGTAAGTGTGTGTTAGTGTGTGCGTGAGTGTGTGTGTGTATGTGTGATTGACTGAATGTTTTCGAGATTATTGGAGATACTTTGAGTGTGTGTGAGTGTGTGACTTTGTGTGTGAATGTGTGTGTGAGGGTGCACACGTGTGAGGGACTTGGTGTGAGTGTGAAACTGTGCATGTGTCAGCATGCATATGTGTGTGTGATGGTGGGTGTATGAGTGTGAATGACTGAGTGTGTAGGGCCATGAATGGGACTGAGTGTTTGTGAGTGTGTATACAAGTCTGTTGCGTGATTGTGTGTGATTGTGTTATTCTGTGTGTGTGTGGTTCGGTGGTTTTCTGTGTGTGTGGGCCTGTGCATGTGTGTGTGTGTGTGCGACTGAGTGAGAGAGTGCTTGCTTGTGCGTGTGTCTTTGTGTTGTGTCAGTGTGAGTGTTTGAGGGGAATGGGGTGAAATATGATGCCTCCAATGTTGCGATGGTTTGTGACATTTTGTGTGAGTGGGAGTGTTGGAGTGCGAGAGAGTGCGTGATTGCGTGTGAGCCTGTGAGTGTGTGTATGTGTTTGTGAGTGTGTGTGATGGTGACATTGCGTGAGGGTGCATTTGTGTCTGCATACGTGTAAGTGTGCTTTGGACATGTGTGAATGTATGTAGGTCTATGTGTGAGTGTGTGTGTTTGTGGATATGTGATGGTGTGGGTCACTGTGAGTGTGCAGGTGAGCAAGGTGCTGTGCGAGCGTGTGTCAGAGTGTGAAGGGCGTTCGTATGTGACTGTGTGAGATAGTATGAGCAGGTGTGTTTTAGTGTTATGTGTGTGTGTTTGTGAGAGATTATCTGTGTGAGTGGGAGTGTTACTCTGAGTGTATGTGTGACTGTGTGTTTGGGTATGTAAGAATGCGTGTGAGTGTGTTTTAGTTTGTGAGTGTGCAGGTTTAGGAGCGTGTGTGCATGAGATGTGCGACTGTATGATTGTGCGTCATTCTGCATATGTATGTGCCTGGTTGTGAATGTGTGAGCATGTGTGAGTGAATGTGTGATTTTGGGTGTGTGTTCAAGGGCATGTTAGTGTCAGAGTTCAGGAGTGCTTATGTCTGTGTGTATATCAGTGTGTGTGAGTATATGTGGGAGATGTAGGTGCATGAGTGTGAGTGTTTCTATGTGTGTCTGTGTGCGTAATGGGGTGTGACTCTATGTGTTAAGGTCTCTGTGAGTGACTGTGTGTTTGAGTGTGTGTCAGTGTGTGTGAGTTTGTGTATGACTGTGTGAGTGTGAGTTTGCACATGTGTGAGGGACTTTATTTGAGTGTGTGTCAATATGTTTGTGTGAGAGTGTATATGTGTATGGGCGTGAGTGTGTGTGAGAGGTTTTGTGAATTTGTGTGGGAGTGCCAGATGTGTGAATGTGTGGGAGTGGGTGTTTGTGGGTGTGTATAAGAACTGTTGCGAGATTGTGTGATATTGAGTGTGTGTTTGGGTGTCTATGTGGTTTCATGCATGTGTGTGGGACTGAACGTGCGGGTCTGGGCGTGTGTCTGTGTGAGTGTGTGAGTGGAATGGGGTGAAATATGATGCAACAAAGGTTCCTGAGAGGTTTGAAAGCGATATTGGCCTTCTCTGATGGAACGGAAAGCCATAGAACGTGGTGGGAGGCTACAGATAGAAGAGCAATGTTGTGGAACGGACTGTAATGCAGTGTATTGTGATGCAATAGATGGTGCCTGTGTGTTATGGAAAAGAATGGATCGTTCTTTGATGGAATGAAACGCAGTAGAACGTGGTGGATTGTTGCGGAATGGAGTGGAATGTTGCGATGTGGAGTGCAATGCAGTGCATTGTGACGCAAGGGAGGGAAACCGAGCGGTTTGGACACGAAGGGAGCCTTCTTTCCAGGAATGGAAGGCAGTAAAAGGTGAAAGATTGTCAGGTACTGGAGTAGAATATTGTGGAGTGGAGTCGAACGGGGTGCCATTTGATGCAATAGACGGTTTCTCATTGTGTTTTAAGCGAATGGATTTATGTGCACGTGATTGTGCAGCTGTGTGTGTTTGTGTGTCTATTTTTGATAGGGATTGAGTGTGTGCATTTGTCACTGTGTGTACGGTTTTGAGAGAGGTTGCTGTGTCAGCGTGCAGGTGTGTGAGTGGCTGAGCAAGAGTGTCTGTATATGCGAGGGCGTGACCATGTTTATAAGAGGGTGATTATATAAGTGTTTAAGTGTGTGTGTGAGAGTTTGACAGCATTTGAATGTATGAGTGCGTGTGAGCATGTTACTGTGTGAGGGTCTCTGTGTAGTTTTGTAAGTGTATGTGACATTTTGTCTGAGTGCGTGAGTCTGTAAGTGTGTTGGTGTGAGTGATTGTGTGCGTGATATTGTGCGCACGTCTGTGTCTGTGCGTTTGTCAGCATTCGTGTGTGTGTCTGTGTGTGACAGTTTGTGTGTCTGTGTTTATGGAGGTGTGTGTCTGCGTGAGTGGGTGTGATACTGAATATGAGATAGTGTGAGTTTCTTCGAGTGTGAGTGTGTAAGTGTGCAAGGTGCAGTGTCTCAGTGTGTGAATGTGAAGTAAGGTCTTATGTGATTGTGTTTTATTTATTGTGAGGAGAGTTTTACTCTTCAGGTGAGTGTGTAAATGTGAGAGACCATTTGTGTGAGTGGGAGTGTTACTCTGCATGTATGAGGGACAGTGTGTGTTTGTGTTTGAACGGGAGTCCATGTGAGTCTTAGATTTTATGTGTGCAGTTGTGGGAGTGTGTGCGAGAGGTGAGTGGGACTGAGTGGGTGCGACTGTGTATCTCTGGTAGAGTATGTGTATGTGTGACTGAATGTATCTGTTTGAGAGAGTGTGTGTGCACGTGTGTGTTAGTGTATAAGTGTTGATATGCCTGTGTGTTTCAGTGAGGGTGAGTGTAAGTGTGTGTTAGTGTGTGCGTGAGTGTGTGTGTGTATGTGTGATTGACTGAATGTTTTCGAGATTATTGGAGATACTTTGAGTGTGTGTGAGTGTGTGACTTTGTGTGTGAATGTGTGTGTGAGGGTGCACACGTGTGAGGGACTTGGTGTGAGTGTGAAACTGTGCATGTGTCAGCATGCATATGTGTGTGTGATGGTGGGTGTATGAGTGTGAATGACTGAGTGTGTAGGGCCATGAATGGGACTGAGTGTTTGTGAGTGTGTATACAAGTCTGTTGCGTGATTGTGTGTGATTGTGTTATTCTGTGTGTGTGTGGTTCGGTGGTTTTCTGTGTGTGTGGGCCTGTGCATGTGTGTGTGTGTGTGCGACTGAGTGAGAGAGTGCTTGCTTGTGCGTGTGTCTTTGTGTTGTGTCAGTGTGAGTGTTTGAGGGGAATGGGGTGAAATATGATGCCTCCAATGTTGCGATGGTTTGTGACATTTTGTGTGAGTGGGAGTGTTGGAGTGCGAGAGAGTGCGTGATTGCGTGTGAGCCTGTGAGTGTGTGTATGTGTTTGTGAGTGTGTGTGATGGTGACATTGCGTGAGGGTGCATTTGTGTCTGCATACGTGTAAGTGTGCTTTGGACATGTGTGAATGTATGTAGGTCTATGTGTGAGTGTGTGTGTTTGTGGATATGTGATGGTGTGGGTCACTGTGAGTGTGCAGGTGAGCAAGGTGCTGTGCGAGCGTGTGTCAGAGTGTGAAGGGCGTTCGTATGTGACTGTGTGAGATAGTATGAGCAGGTGTGTTTTAGTGTTATGTGTGTGTGTTTGTGAGAGATTATCTGTGTGAGTGGGAGTGTTACTCTGAGTGTATGTGTGACTGTGTGTTTGGGTATGTAAGAATGCGTGTGAGTGTGTTTTAGTTTGTGAGTGTGCAGGTTTAGGAGCGTGTGTGCATGAGATGTGCGACTGTATGATTGTGCGTCATTCTGCATATGTATGTGCCTGGTTGTGAATGTGTGAGCATGTGTGAGTGAATGTGTGATTTTGGGTGTGTGTTCAAGGGCATGTTAGTGTCAGAGTTCAGGAGTGCTTATGTCTGTGTGTATATCAGTGTGTGTGAGTATATGTGGGAGATGTAGGGGCATGAGTGTGAGTGTTTCTATGTGTGTCTGTGTGCGTAATGGGGTGTGACTCTATGTGTTAAGGTCTCTGTGAGTGACTGTGTGTTTGAGTGTGTGTCAGTGTGTGTGAGTTTGTGTATGACTGTGTGAGTGTGAGTTTGCACATGTGTGAGGGACTTTATTTGAGTGTGTGTCAATATGTTTGTGTGAGAGTGTATATGTGTATGGGCGTGAGTGTGTGTGAGAGGTTTTGTGAATTTGTGTGGGAGTGCCAGATGTGTGAATGTGTGGGAGTGGGTGTTTGTGGGTGTGTATAAGAACTGTTGCGAGATTGTGTGATATTGAGTGTGTGTTTGGGTGTCTATGTGGTTTCATGCATGTGTGTGGGACTGAACGTGCGGGTCTGGGCGTGTGTCTGTGTGAGTGTGTGAGTGGAATGGGGTGAAATATGATGCAACAAAGGTTCCTGAGAGGTTTGAAAGCGATATTGGCCTTCTCTGATGGAACGGAAAGCCATAGAACGTGGTGGGAGGCTACAGATAGAAGAGCAATGTTGTGGAACGGACTGTAATGCAGTGTATTGTGATGCAATAGATGGTGCCTGTGTGTTATGGAAAAGAATGGATCGTTCTTTGATGGAATGAAACGCAGTAGAACGTGGTGGATTGTTGCGGAATGGAGTGGAATGTTGCGATGTGGAGTGCAATGCAGTGCATTGTGACGCAAGGGAGGGAAACCGAGCGGTTTGGACACGAAGGGAGCCTTCTTTCCAGGAATGGAAGGCAGTAAAAGGTGAAAGATTGTCAGGTACTGGAGTAGAATATTGTGGAGTGGAGTCGAACGGGGTGCCATTTGATGCAATAGACGGTTTCTCATTGTGTTTTAAGCGAATGGATTTATGTGCACGTGATTGTGCAGCTGTGTGTGTTTGTGTGTCTATTTTTGATAGGGATTGAGTGTGTGCATTTGTCACTGTGTGTACGGTTTTGAGAGAGGTTGCTGTGTCAGCGTGCAGGTGTGTGAGTGGCTGAGCAAGAGTGTCTGTATATGCGAGGGCGTGACCATGTTTATAAGAGGGTGATTATATAAGTGTTTAAGTGTGTGTGTGAGAGTTTGACAGCATTTGAATGTATGAGTGCGTGTGAGCATGTTACTGTGTGAGGGTCTCTGTGTAGTTTTGTAAGTGTATGTGACATTTTGTCTGAGTGCGTGAGTCTGTAAGTGTGTTGGTGTGAGTGATTGTGTGCGTGATATTGTGCGCACGTCTGTGTCTGTGCGTTTGTCAGCATTCGTGTGTGTGTCTGTGTGTGACAGTTTGTGTGTCTGTGTTTATGGAGGTGTGTGTCTGTGTGAGTGGGTGTGATACTGAATATGAGATAGTGTGAGTTTCTTCGAGTGTGAGTGTGTAAGTGTGCAAGGTGCAGTGTCTCAGTGTGTGAATGTGAAGTAAGGTCTTATGTGATTGTGTTTTATTTATTGTGAGGAGAGTTTTACTCTTCAGGTGAGTGTGTAAATGTGAGAGACCATTTGTGTGAGTGGGAGTGTTACTCTGCATGTATGAGGGACAGTGTGTGTTTGTGTTTGAACGGGAGTCCATGTGAGTCTTAGATTTTATGTGTGCAGTTGTGGGAGTGTGTGCGAGAGGTGAGTGGGACTGAGTGGGTGCGACTGTGTATCTCTGGTAGAGTATGTGTATGTGTGACTGAATGTATCTGTTTGAGAGAGTGTGTGTGCACGTGTGTGTTAGTGTATAAGTGTTGATATGCCTGTGTGTTTCAGTGAGGGTGAGTGTAAGTGTGTGTTAGTGTGTGCGTGAGTGTGTGTGTATGTGTGATTGACTGAATGTTTTCGAGATTATTGGAGATACTTTGAGTGTGTGTGAGTGTGTGACTTTGTGTGTGAATGTGTGCGTGAGGGTGCACACGTGTGAGGGACTTGGTGTGAGTGTGAAACTGTGCATGTGTCAGCATGCATATGTGTGTGTGATGGTGGGTGTATGAGTGTGAATGACTGAGTGTGTAGGGCCATGAATGGGACTGAGTGTTTGTGAGTGTGTATACAAGTCTGTTGCGTGATTGTGTGTGATTGTGTTATTCTGTGTGTGTGTGGTTCGGTGGTTTTCTGTGTGTGTGGGCCTGTGCATGTGTGTGTGTGTGTGTTTGCGACTGAGTGAGAGAGTGCTTGCTTGTGCGTGTGTCTTTGTGTTGTGTCAGTGTGAGTGTTTGAGGGGAATGGGGTGAAATATGATGCCTCCAATGTTGCGATGGTTTGTGACATTTTGTGTGAGTGGGAGTGTTGGAGTGCGAGAGAGTGCGTGATTGCGTGTGAGCCTGTGAGTGTGTGTATGTGTTTGTGAGTGTGTGTGATGGTGACATTGCGTGAGGGTGCATTTGTGTCTGCATACGTGTAAGTGTGCTTTGGACATGTGTGAATGTATGTAGGTCTATGTGTGAGTGTGTGTGTTTGTGGATATGTGATGGTGTGGGTCACTGTGAGTGTGCAGGTGAGCAAGGTGCTGTGCGAGCGTGTGTCAGAGTGTGAAGGGCGTTCGTATGTGACTGTGTGAGATAGTATGAGCAGGTGTGTTTTAGTGTTATGTGTGTGTGTTTGTGAGAGATTATCTGTGTGAGTGGGAGTGTTACTCTGAGTGTATGTGTGACTGTGTGTTTGGGTATGTAAGAATGCGTGTGAGTGTGTTTTAGTTTGTGAGTGTGCAGGTTTAGGAGCGTGTGTGCATGAGATGTGCGACTGTATGATTGTGCGTCATTCTGCATATGTATGTGCCTGGTTGTGAATGTGTGAGCATGTGTGAGTGAATGTGTGATTTTGGGTGTGTGTTCAAGGGCATGTTAGTGTCAGAGTTCAGGAGTGCTTATGTCTGTGTGTATATCAGTGTGTGTGAGTATATGTGGGAGATGTAGGTGCATGAGTGTGAGTGTTTCTATGTGTGTCTGTGTGCGTAATGGGGTGTGACTCTATGTGTTAAGGTCTCTGTGAGTGACTGTGTGTTTGAGTGTGTGTCAGTGTGTGTGAGTTTGTGTATGACTGTGTGAGTGTGAGTTTGCACATGTGTGAGGGACTTTATTTGAGTGTGTGTCAATATGTTTGTGTGAGAGTGTATATGTGTATGGGCGTGAGTGTGTGTGAGAGGTTTTGTGAATTTGTGTGGGAGTGCCAGATGTGTGAATGTGTGGGAATGGGTGTTTGTGGGTGTGTATAAGAACTGTTGCGAGATTGTGTGATATTGAGTGTGTGTTTGGGTGTCTATGTGGTTTCATGCATGTGTGTGGGACTGAACGTGCGGGTCTGGGCGTGTGTCTGTGTGAGTGTGTGAGTGGAATGGGGTGAAATATGATGCAACAAAGGTTCCTGAGAGGTTTGAAAGCGATATTGGCCTTCTCTGATGGAACGGAAAGCCATAGAACGTGGTGGGAGGCTACAGATAGAAGAGCAATGTTGTGGAACGGACTGTAATGCAGTGTATTGTGATGCAATAGATGGTGCCTGTGTGTTATGGAAAAGAATGGATCGTTCTTTGATGGAATGAAAAGCAGTAGAACGTGGTGGATTGTTGCGGAATGGAGTGGAATGTTGCGATGTGGAGTGCAATGCAGTGCATTGTGACGCAAGGGAGAGAAACCGAGCGGTTTGGACACGAAGGGAGCCTTCTTTCCAGGAATGGAAGGCAGTAAAAGGTGAAAGATTGTCAGGTACTGGAGTAGAATATTGTGGAGTGGAGTCGAACGGGGTGCCATTTGATGCAATAGACGGTTTCTCATTGTGTTTTAAGCGAATGGATTTATGTGCACGTGATTGTGCAGCTGTGTGTGTTTGTGTGTCTATTTTTGATAGGGATTGAGTGTGTGCATTTGTCACTGTGTGTACGGTTTTGAGAGAGGTTGCTGTGTCAGCGTGCAGGTGTGTGAGTGGCTGAGCAAGAGTGTCTGTATATGCGAGGGCGTGACCATGTTTATAAGAGGGTGATTATATAAGTGTTTAAGTGTGTGTGTGAGAGTTTGACAGCATTTGAATGTATGAGTGCGTGTGAGCATGTTACTGTGTGAGGGTCTCTGTGTAGTTTTGTAAGTGTATGTGACATTTTGTCTGAGTGCGTGAGTCTGTAAGTGTGTTGGTGTGAGTGATTGTGTGCGTGATATTGTGCGCACGTCTGTGTCTGTGCGTTTGTCAGCATTCGTGTGTGTGTCTGTGTGTGACAGTTTGTGTGTCTGTGTTTATGGAGGTGTGTGTCTGCGTGAGTGGGTGTGATACTGAATATGAGATAGTGTGAGTTTCTTCGAGTGTGAGTGTGTAAGTGTGCAAGGTGCAGTGTCTCAGTGTGTGAATGTGAAGTAAGGTCTTATGTGATTGTGTTTTATTTATTGTGAGGAGAGTTTTACTCTTCAGGTGAGTGTGTAAATGTGAGAGACCATTTGTGTGAGTGGGAGTGTTACTCTGCATGTATGAGGGACAGTGTGTGTTTGTGTTTGAACGGGAGTCCATGTGAGTCTTAGATTTTATGTGTGCAGTTGTGGGAGTGTGTGCGAGAGGTGAGTGGGACTGAGTGGGTGCGACTGTGTATCTCTGGTAGAGTATGTGTATGTGTGACTGAATGTATCTGTTTGAGAGAGTGTGTGTGCACGTGTGTGTTAGTGTATAAGTGTTGATATGCCTGTGTGTTTCAGTGAGGGTGAGTGTAAGTGTGTGTTAGTGTGTGCGTGAGTGTGTGTGTGTATGTGTGATTGACTGAATGTTTTCGAGATTATTGGAGATACTTTGAGTGTGTGTGAGTGTGTGACTTTGTGTGTGAATGTGTGTGTGAGGGTGCACACGTGTGAGGGACTTGGTGTGAGTGTGAAACTGTGCATGTGTCAGCATGCATATGTGTGTGTGATGGTGGGTGTATGAGTGTGAATGACTGAGTGTGTAGGGCCATGAATGGGACTGAGTGTTTGTGAGTGTGTATACAAGTCTGTTGCGTGATTGTGTGTGATTGTGTTATTCTGTGTGTGTGTGGTTCGGTGGTTTTCTGTGTGTGTGGGCCTGTGCATGTGTGTGTGTGTGTGCGACTGAGTGAGAGAGTGCTTGCTTGTGCGTGTGTCTTTGTGTTGTGTCAGTGTGAGTGTTTGAGGGGAATGGGGTGAAATATGATGCCTCCAATGTTGCGATGGTTTGTGACATTTTGTGTGAGTGGGAGTGTTGGAGTGCGAGAGAGTGCGTGATTGCGTGTGAGCCTGTGAGTGTGTGTATGTGTTTGTGAGTGTGTGTGATGGTGACATTGCGTGAGGGTGCATTTGTGTCTGCATACGTGTAAGTGTGCTTTGGACATGTGTGAATGTATGTAGGTCTATGTGTGAGTGTGTGTGTTTGTGGATATGTGATGGTGTGGGTCACTGTGAGTGTGCAGGTGAGCAAGGTGCTGTGTGAGCGTGTGTCAGAGTGTGAAGGGCGTTCGTATGTGACTGTGTGAGATAGTATGAGCAGGTGTGTTTTAGTGTTATGTGTGTGTGTTTGTGAGAGATTATCTGTGTGAGTGGGAGTGTTACTCTGAGTGTATGTGTGACTGTGTGTTTGGGTATGTAAGAATGCGTGTGAGTGTGTTTTAGTTTGTGAGTGTGCAGGTTTAGGAGCGTGTGTGCATGAGATGTGCGACTGTATGATTGTGCGTCATTCTGCATATGTATGTGCCTGGTTGTGAATGTGTGAGCATGTGTGAGTGAATGTGTGATTTTGGGTGTGTGTTCAAGGGCATGTTAGTGTCAGAGTTCAGGAGTGCTTATGTCTGTGTGTATATCAGTGTGTGTGAGTATATGTGGGAGATGTAGGTGCATGAGTGTGAGTGTTTCTATGTGTGTCTGTGTGCGTAATGGGGTGTGACTCTATGTGTTAAGGTCTCTGTGAGTGACTGTGTGTTTGAGTGTGTGTCAGTGTGTGTGAGTTTGTGTATGACTGTGTGAGTGTGAGTTTGCACATGTGTGAGGGACTTTATTTGAGTGTGTGTCAATATGTTTGTGTGAGAGTGTATATGTGTATGGGCGTGAGTGTGTGTGAGAGGTTTTGTGAATTTGTGTGGGAGTGCCAGATGTGTGAATGTGTGGGAATGGGTGTTTGTGGGTGTGTATAAGAACTGTTGCGAGATTGTGTGATATTGAGTGTGTGTTTGGGTGTCTATGTGGTTTCATGCATGTGTGTGGGACTGAACGTGCGGGTCTGGGCGTGTGTCTGTGTGAGTGTGTGAGTGGAATGGGGTGAAATATGATGCAACAAAGGTTCCTGAGAGGTTTGAAAGCGATATTGGCCTTCTCTGATGGAACGGAAAGCCATAGAACGTGGTGGGAGGCTACAGATAGAAGAGCAATGTTGTGGAACGGACTGTAATGCAGTGTATTGTGATGCAATAGATGGTGCCTGTGTGTTATGGAAAAGAATGGATCGTTCTTTGATGGAATGAAAAGCAGTAGAACGTGGTGGATTGTTGCGGAATGGAGTGGAATGTTGCGATGTGGAGTGCAATGCAGTGCATTGTGACGCAAGGGAGAGAAACCGAGCGGTTTGGACACGAAGGGAGCCTTCTTTCCAGGAATGGAAGGCAGTAAAAGGTGAAAGATTGTCAGGTACTGGAGTAGAATATTGTGGAGTGGAGTCGAACGGGGTGCCATTTGATGCAATAGACGGTTTCTCATTGTGTTTTAAGCGAATGGATTTATGTGCACGTGATTGTGCAGCTGTGTGTGTTTGTGTGTCTATTTTTGATAGGGATTGAGTGTGTGCATTTGTCACTGTGTGTACGGTTTTGAGAGAGGTTGCTGTGTCAGCGTGCAGGTGTGTGAGTGGCTGAGCAAGAGTGTCTGTATATGCGAGGGCGTGACCATGTTTATAAGAGGGTGATTATATAAGTGTTTAAGTGTGTGTGTGAGAGTTTGACAGCATTTGAATGTATGAGTGCGTGTGAGCATGTTACTGTGTGAGGGTCTCTGTGTAGTTTTGTAAGTGTATGTGACATTTTGTCTGAGTGCGTGAGTCTGTAAGTGTGTTGGTGTGAGTGATTGTGTGCGTGATATTGTGCGCACGTCTGTGTCTGTGCGTTTGTCAGCATTCGTGTGTGTGTCTGTGTGTGACAGTTTGTGTGTCTGTGTTTATGGAGGTGTGTGTCTGCGTGAGTGGGTGTGATACTGAATATGAGATAGTGTGAGTTTCTTCGAGTGTGAGTGTGTAAGTGTGCAAGGTGCAGTGTCTCAGTGTGTGAATGTGAAGTAAGGTCTTATGTGATTGTGTTTTATTTATTGTGAGGAGAGTTTTACTCTTCAGGTGAGTGTGTAAATGTGAGAGACCATTTGTGTGAGTGGGAGTGTTACTCTGCATGTATGAGGGACAGTGTGTGTTTGTGTTTGAACGGGAGTCCATGTGAGTCTTAGATTTTATGTGTGCAGTTGTGGGAGTGTGTGCGAGAGGTGAGTGGGACTGAGTGGGTGCGACTGTGTATCTCTGGTAGAGTATGTGTATGTGTGACTGAATGTATCTGTTTGAGAGAGTGTGTGTGCACGTGTGTGTTAGTGTATAAGTGTTGATATGCCTGTGTGTTTCAGTGAGGGTGAGTGTAAGTGTGTGTTAGTGTGTGCGTGAGTGTGTGTGTGTATGTGTGATTGACTGAATGTTTTCGAGATTATTGGAGATACTTTGAGTGTGTGTGAGTGTGTGACTTTGTGTGTGAATGTGTGTGTGAGGGTGCACACGTGTGAGGGACTTGGTGTGAGTGTGAAACTGTGCATGTGTCAGCATGCATATGTGTGTGTGATGGTGGGTGTATGAGTGTGAATGACTGAGTGTGTAGGGCCATGAATGGGACTGAGTGTTTGTGAGTGTGTATACAAGTCTGTTGCGTGATTGTGTGTGATTGTGTTATTCTGTGTGTGTGTGGTTCGGTGGTTTTCTGTGTGTGTGGGCCTGTGCATGTGTGTGTGTGTGTGCGACTGAGTGAGAGAGTGCTTGCTTGTGCGTGTGTCTTTGTGTTGTGTCAGTGTGAGTGTTTGAGGGGAATGGGGTGAAATATGATGCCTCCAATGTTGCGATGGTTTGTGACATTTTGTGTGAGTGGGAGTGTTGGAGTGCGAGAGAGTGCGTGATTGCGTGTGAGCCTGTGAGTGTGTGTATGTGTTTGTGAGTGTGTGTGATGGTGACATTGCGTGAGGGTGCATTTGTGTCTGCATACGTGTAAGTGTGCTTTGGACATGTGTGAATGTATGTAGGTCTATGTGTGAGTGTGTGTGTTTGTGGATATGTGATGGTGTGGGTCACTGTGAGTGTGCAGGTGAGCAAGGTGCTGTGCGAGCGTGTGTCAGAGTGTGAAGGGCGTTCGTATGTGACTGTGTGAGATAGTATGAGCAGGTGTGTTTTAGTGTTATGTGTGTGTGTTTGTGAGAGATTAGCTGTGTGAGTGGGAGTGTTACTCTGAGTGTATGTGTGACTGTGTGTTTGGGTATGTAAGAATGCGTGTGAGTGTGTTTTAGTTTGTGAGTGTGCAGGTTTAGGAGCGTGTGTGCATGAGATGTGCGACTGTATGATTGTGCGTCATTCTGCATATGTATGTGCCTGGTTGTGAATGTGTGAGCATGTGTGAGTGAATGTGTGATTTTGGGTGTGTGTTCAAGGGCATGTTAGTGTCAGAGTTCAGGAGTGCTTATGTCTGTGTGTATATCAGTGTGTGTGAGTATATGTGGGAGATGTAGGTGCATGAGTGTGAGTGTTTCTATGTGTGTCTGTGTGCGTAATGGGGTGTGACTCTATGTGTTAAGGTCTCTGTGAGTGACTGTGTGTTTGAGTGTGTGTCAGTGTGTGTGAGTTTGTGTATGACTGTGTGAGTGTGAGTTTGCACATGTGTGAGGGACTTTATTTGAGTGTGTGTCAATATGTTTGTGTGAGAGTGTATATGTGTATGGGCGTGAGTGTGTGTGAGAGGTTTTGTGAATTTGTGTGGGAGTGCCAGATGTGTGAATGTGTGGGAGTGGGTGTTTGTGGGTGTGTATAAGAACTGTTGCGAGATTGTGTGATATTGAGTGTGTGTTTGGGTGTCTATGTGGTTTCATGCATGTGTGTGGGACTGAACGTGCGGGTCTGGGCGTGTGTCTGTGTGAGTGTGTGAGTGGAATGGGGTGAAATATGATGCAACAAAGGTTCCTGAGAGGTTTGAAAGCGATATTGGCCTTCTCTGATGGAACGGAAAGCCATAGAACGTGGTGGGAGGCTACAGATAGAAGAGCAATGTTGTGGAACGGACTGTAATGCAGTGTATTGTGATGCAATAGATGGTGCCTGTGTGTTATGGAAAAGAATGGATCGTTCTTTGATGGAATGAAACGCAGTAGAACGTGGTGGATTGTTGCGGAATGGAGTGGAATGTTGCGATGTGGAGTGCAATGCAGTGCATTGTGACGCAAGGGAGGGAAACCGAGCGGTTTGGACACGAAGGGAGCCTTCTTTCCAGGAATGGAAGGCAGTAAAAGGTGAAAGATTGTCAGGTACTGGAGTAGAATATTGTGGAGTGGAGTCGAACGGGGTGCCATTTGATGCAATAGACGGTTTCTCATTGTGTTTTAAGCGAATGGATTTATGTGCACGTGATTGTGCAGCTGTGTGTGTTTGTGTGTCTATTTTTGATAGGGATTGAGTGTGTGCATTTGTCACTGTGTGTACGGTTTTGAGAGAGGTTGCTGTGTCAGCGTGCAGGTGTGTGAGTGGCTGAGCAAGAGTGTCTGTATATGCGAGGGCGTGACCATGTTTATAAGAGGGTGATTATATAAGTGTTTAAGTGTGTGTGTGAGAGTTTGACAGCATTTGAATGTATGAGTGCGTGTGAGCATGTTACTGTGTGAGGGTCTCTGTGTAGTTTTGTAAGTGTATGTGACATTTTGTCTGAGTGCGTGAGTCTGTAAGTGTGTTGGTGTGAGTGATTGTGTGCGTGATATTGTGCGCACGTCTGTGTCTGTGCGTTTGTCAGCATTCGTGTGTGTGTCTGTGTGTGACAGTTTGTGTGTCTGTGTTTATGGAGGTGTGTGTCTGTGTGAGTGGGTGTGATACTGAATATGAGATAGTGTGAGTTTCTTCGAGTGTGAGTGTGTAAGTGTGCAAGGTGCAGTGTCTCAGTGTGTGAATGTGAAGTAAGGTCTTATGTGATTGTGTTTTATTTATTGTGAGGAGAGTTTTACTCTTCAGGTGAGTGTGTAAATGTGAGAGACCATTTGTGTGAGTGGGAGTGTTACTCTGCATGTATGAGGGACAGTGTGTGTTTGTGTTTGAACGGGAGTCCATGTGAGTCTTAGATTTTATGTGTGCAGTTGTGGGAGTGTGTGCGAGAGGTGAGTGGGACTGAGTGGGTGCGACTGTGTATCTCTGGTAGAGTATGTGTATGTGTGACTGAATGTATCTGTTTGAGAGAGTGTGTGTGCACGTGTGTGTTAGTGTATAAGTGTTGATATGCCTGTGTGTTTCAGTGAGGGTGAGTGTAAGTGTGTGTTAGTGTGTGCGTGAGTGTGTGTGTGTATGTGTGATTGACTGAATGTTTTCGAGATTATTGGAGATACTTTGAGTGTGTGTGAGTGTGTGACTTTGTGTGTGAATGTGTGCGTGAGGGTGCACACGTGTGAGGGACTTGGTGTGAGTGTGAAACTGTGCATGTGTCAGCATGCATATGTGTGTGTGATGGTGGGTGTATGAGTGTGAATGACTGAGTGTGTAGGGCCATGAATGGGACTGAGTCTTTGTGAGTGTGTATACAAGTCTGTTGCGTGATTGTGTGTGATTGTGTTATTCTGTGTGTGTGTGGTTCGGTGGTTTTCTGTGTGTGTGGGCCTGTGCATGTGTGTGTGTGTGTGCGACTGAGTGAGAGAGTGCTTGCTTGTGCGTGTGTCTTTGTGTTGTGTCAGTGTGAGTGTTTGAGGGGAATGGGGTGAAATATGATGCCTCCAATGTTGCGATGGTTTGTGACATTTTGTGTGAGTGGGAGTGTTGGAGTGCGAGAGAGTGCGTGATTGCGTGTGAGCCTGTGAGTGTGTGTATGTGTTTGTGAGTGTGTGTGATGGTGACATTGCGTGAGGGTGCATTTGTGTCTGCATACGTGTAAGTGTGCTTTGGACATGTGTGAATGTATATAGGTCTATGTGTGAGTGTGTGTGTTTGTGGATATGTGATGGTGTGGGTCACTGTGAGTGTGCAGGTGAGCAAGGTGCTGTGCGAGCGTGTGTCAGAGTGTGAAGGGCGTTCGTATGTGACTGTGTGAGATAGTATGAGCAGGTGTGTTTTAGTGTTATGTGTGTGTGTTTGTGAGAGATTAGCTGTGTGAGTGGGAGTGTTACTCTGAGTGTATGTGTGACTGTGTGTTTGGGTATGTAAGAATGCGTGTGAGTGTGTTTTAGTTTGTGAGTGTGCAGGTTTAGGAGCGTGTGTGCATGAGATGTGCGACTGTATGATTGTGCGTCATTCTGCATATGTATGTGCCTGGTTGTGAATGTGTGAGCATGTGTGAGTGAATGTGTGATTTTGGGTGTGTGTTCAAGGGCATGTTAGTGTCAGAGTTCAGGAGTGCTTATGTCTGTGTGTATATCAGTGTGTGTGAGTATATGTGGGAGATGTAGGTGCATGAGTGTGAGTGTTTCTATGTGTGTCTGTGTGCGTAATGGGGTGTGACTCTATGTGTTAAGGTCTCTGTGAGTGACTGTGTGTTTGAGTGTGTGTCAGTGTGTGTGAGTTTGTGTATGACTGTGTGAGTGTGAGTTTGCGCATGTGTGAGGGACTTTATTTGAGTGTGTGTCAATATGTTTGTGTGAGAGTGTATATGTGTATGGGCGTGAGTGTGTGTGAGAGGTTTTGTGAATTTGTGTGGGAGTGCCAGATGTGTGAATGTGTGGGAGTGGGTGTTTGTGGGTGTGTATAAGAACTGTTGCGAGATTGTGTGATATTGAGTGTGTGTTTGGGTGTCTATGTGGTTTCATGCATGTGTGTGGGACTGAACGTGCGGGTCTGGGCGTGTGTCTGTGTGAGTGTGTGAGTGGAATGGGGTGAAATATGATGCAACAAAGGTTCCTGAGAGGTTTGAAAGCGATATTGGCCTTCTCTGATGGAACGGAAAGCCATAGAACGTGGTGGGAGGCTACAGATAGAAGAGCAATGTTGTGGAACGGACTGTAATGCAGTGTATTGTGATGCAATAGATGGTGCCTGTGTGTTATGGAAAAGAATGGATCCTTCTTTGATGGAATGAAACGCAGTAGAACGTGGTGGATTGTTGCGGAATGGAGTGGAATGTTGCGATGTGGAGTGCAATGCAGTGCATTGTGACGCAAGGGAGGGAAACCGAGCGGTTTGGACACGAAGGGAGCCTTCTTTCCAGGAATGGAAGGCAGTAAAAGGTGAAAGATTGTCAGGTACTGGAGTAGAATATTGTGGAGTGGAGTCGAACGGGGTGCCATTTGATGCAATAGACGGTTTCTCATTGTGTTTTAAGCGAATGGATTTATGTGCACGTGATTGTGCAGCTGTGTGTGTTTGTGTGTCTATTTTTGATAGGGATTGAGTGTGTGCATTTGTCACTGTGTGTACGGTTTTGAGAGAGGTTGCTGTGTCAGCGTGCAGGTGTGTGAGTGGCTGAGCAAGAGTGTCTGTATATGCGAGGGCGTGACCATGTTTATAAGAGGGTGATTATATAAGTGTTTAAGTGTGTGTGTGAGAGTTTGACAGCATTTGAATGTATGAGTGCGTGTGAGCATGTTACTGTGTGAGGGTCTCTGTGTAGTTTTGTAAGTGTATGTGACATTTTGTCTGAGTGCGTGAGTCTGTAAGTGTGTTGGTGTGAGTGATTGTGTGCGTGATATTGTGCGCACGTCTGTGTCTGTGCGTTTGTCAGCATTCGTGTGTGTGTCTGTGTGTGACAGTTTGTGTGTCTGTGTTTATGGAGGTGTGTGTCTGTGTGAGTGGGTGTGATACTGAATATGAGATAGTGTGAGTTTCTTCGAGTGTGAGTGTGTAAGTGTGCAAGGTGCAGTGTCTCAGTGTGTGAATGTGAAGTAAGGTCTTATGTGATTGTGTTTTATTTATTGTGAGGAGAGTTTTACTCTTCAGGTGAGTGTGTAAATGTGAGAGACCATTTGTGTGAGTGGGAGTGTTACTCTGCATGTATGAGGGACAGTGTGTGTTTGTGTTTGAACGGGAGTCCATGTGAGTCTTAGATTTTATGTGTGCAGTTGTGGGAGTGTGTGCGAGAGGTGAGTGGGACTGAGTGGGTGCGACTGTGTATCTCTGGTAGAGTATGTGTATGTGTGACTGAATGTATCTGTTTGAGAGAGTGTGTGTGCACGTGTGTGTTAGTGTATAAGTGTTGATATGCCTGTGTGTTTCAGTGAGGGTGAGTGTAAGTGTGTGTTAGTGTGTGCGTGAGTGTGTGTGTGTATGTGTGATTGACTGAATGTTTTCGAGATTATTGGAGATACTTTGAGTGTGTGTGAGTGTGTGACTTTGTGTGTGAATGTGTGCGTGAGGGTGCACACGTGTGAGGGACTTGGTGTGAGTGTGAAACTGTGCATGTGTCAGCATGCATATGTGTGTGTGATGGTGGGTGTATGAGTGTGAATGACTGAGTGTGTAGGGCCATGAATGGGACTGAGTCTTTGTGAGTGTGTATACAAGTCTGTTGCGTGATTGTGTGTGATTGTGTTATTCTGTGTGTGTGTGGTTCGGTGGTTTTCTGTGTGTGTGGGCCTGTGCATGTGTGTGTGTGTGTGCGACTGAGTGAGAGAGTGCTTGCTTGTGCGTGTGTCTTTGTGTTGTGTCAGTGTGAGTGTTTGAGGGGAATGGGGTGAAATATGATGCCTCCAATGTTGCGATGGTTTGTGACATTTTGTGTGAGTGGGAGTGTTGGAGTGCGAGAGAGTGCGTGATTGCGTGTGAGCCTGTGAGTGTGTGTATGTGTTTGTGAGTGTGTGTGATGGTGACATTGCGTGAGGGTGCATTTGTGTCTGCATACGTGTAAGTGTGCTTTGGACATGTGTGAATGTATGTAGGTCTATGTGTGAGTGTGTGTGTTTGTGGATATGTGATGGTGTGGGTCACTGTGAGTGTGCAGGTGAGCAAGGTGCTGTGCGAGCGTGTGTCAGAGTGTGAAGGGCGTTCGTATGTGACTGTGTGAGATAGTATGAGCAGGTGTGTTTTAGTGTTATGTGTGTGTGTTTGTGAGAGATTAGCTGTGTGAGTGGGAGTGTTACTCTGAGTGTATGTGTGACTGTGTGTTTGGGTATGTAAGAATGCGTGTGAGTGTGTTTTAGTTTGTGAGTGTGCAGGTTTAGGAGCGTGTGTGCATGAGATGTGCGACTGTATGATTGTGCGTCATTCTGCATATGTATGTGCCTGGTTGTGAATGTGTGAGCATGTGTGAGTGAATGTGTGATTTTGGGTGTGTGTTCAAGGGCATGTTAGTGTCAGAGTTCAGGAGTGCTTATGTCTGTGTGTATATCAGTGTGTGTGAGTATATGTGGGAGATGTAGGTGCATGAGTGTGAGTGTTTCTATGTGTGTCTGTGTGCGTAATGGGGTGTGACTCTATGTGTTAAGGTCTCTGTGAGTGACTGTGTGTTTGAGTGTGTGTCAGTGTGTGTGAGTTTGTGTATGACTGTGTGAGTGTGAGTTTGCGCATGTGTGAGGGACTTTATTTGAGTGTGTGTCAATATGTTTGTGTGAGAGTGTATATGTGTATGGGCGTGAGTGTGTGTGAGAGGTTTTGTGAATTTGTGTGGGAGTGCCAGATGTGTGAATGTGTGGGAGTGGGTGTTTGTGGGTGTGTATAAGAACTGTTGCGAGATTGTGTGATATTGAGTGTGTGTTTGGGTGTCTATGTGGTTTCATGCATGTGTGTGGGACTGAACGTGCGGGTCTGGGCGTGTGTCTGTGTGAGTGTGTGAGTGGAATGGGGTGAAATATGATGCAACAAAGGTTCCTGAGAGGTTTGAAAGCGATATTGGCCTTCTCTGATGAAACGGAAAGCCATAGAACGTGGTGGGAGGCTACAGATAGAAGAGCAATGTTGTGGAACGGACTGTAATGCAGTGTATTGTGATGCAATAGATGGTGCCTGTGTGTTATGGAAAAGAATGGATCCTTCTTTGATGGAATGAAACGCAGTAGAACGTGGTGGATTGTTGCGGAATGGAGTGGAATGTTGCGATGTGGAGTGCAATGCAGTGCATTGTGACGCAAGGGAGGGAAACCGAGCGGTTTGGACACGAAGGGAGCCTTCTTTCCAGGAATGGAAGGCTGTAAAAGGTGAAAGATTGTCAGGTACTGGAGTAGAATATTGTGGAGTGGAGTCGAACGGGGTGCCATTTGATGCAATAGACGGTTTCTCATTGTGTTTTAAGCGAATGGATTTATGTGCACGTGATTGTGCAGCTGTGTGTGTTTGTGTGTCTATTTTTGATAGGGATTGAGTGTGTGCATTTGTCACTGTGTGTACGGTTTTGAGAGAGGTTGCTGTGTCAGCGTGCAGGTGTGTGAGTGGCTGAGCAAGAGTGTCTGTATATGCGAGGGCGTGACCATGTTTATAAGAGGGTGATTATATAAGTGTTTAAGTGTGTGTGTGAGAGTTTGACAGCATTTGAATGTATGAGTGCGTGTGAGCATGTTACTGTGTGAGGGTCTCTGTGTAGTTTTGTAAGTGTATGTGACATTTTGTCTGAGTGCGTGAGTCTGTAAGTGTGTTGGTGTGAGTGATTGTGTGCGTGATATTGTGCGCACGTCTGTGTCTGTGCGTTTGTCAGCATTCGTGTGTGTGTCTGTGTGTGACAGTTTGTGTGTCTGTGTTTATGGAGGTGTGTGTCTGTGTGAGTGGGTGTGATACTGAATATGAGATAGTGTGAGTTTCTTCGAGTGTGAGTGTGTAAGTGTGCAAGGTGCAGTGTCTCAGTGTGTGAATGTGAAGTAAGGTCTTATGTGATTGTGTTTTATTTATTGTGAGGAGAGTTTTACTCTTCAGGTGAGTGTGTAAATGTGAGAGACCATTTGTGTGAGTGGGAGTGTTACTCTGCATGTATGAGGGACAGTGTGTGTTTGTGTTTGAACGGGAGTCCATGTGAGTCTTAGATTTTATGTGTGCAGTTGTGGGAGTGTGTGCGAGAGGTGAGTGGGACTGAGTGGGTGCGACTGTGTATCTCTGGTAGAGTATGTGTATGTGTGACTGAATGTATCTGTTTGAGAGAGTGTGTGTGCACGTGTGTGTTAGTGTATAAGTGTTGATATGCCTGTGTGTTTCAGTGAGGGTGAGTGTAAGTGTGTGTTAGTGTGTGCGTGAGTGTGTGTGTATGTGTGATTGACTGAATGTTTTCGAGATTATTGGAGATACTTTGAGTGTGTGTGAGTGTGTGACTTTGTGTGTGAATGTGTGCGTGAGGGTGCACACGTGTGAGGGACTTGGTGTGAGTGTGAAACTGTGCATGTGTCAGCATGCATATGTGTGTGTGATGGTGGGTGTATGAGTGTGAATGACTGAGTGTGTAGGGCCATGAATGGGACTGAGTGTTTGTGAGTGTGTATACAAGTCTGTTGCGTGATTGTGTGTGATTGTGTTATTCTGTGTGTGTGTGGTTCGGTGGTTTTCTGTGTGTGTGGGCCTGTGCATGTGTGTGTGTGTGTGCGACTGAGTGAGAGAGTGCTTGCTTGTGCGTGTGTCTTTGTGTTGTGTCAGTGTGAGTGTTTGAGGGGAATGGGGTGAAATATGATGCCTCCAATGTTGCGATGGTTTGTGACATTTTGTGTGAGTGGGAGTGTTGGAGTGCGAGAGAGTGCGTGATTGCGTGTGAGCCTGTGAGTGTGTGTATGTGTTTGTGAGTGTGTGTGATGGTGACATTGCGTGAGGGTGCATTTGTGTCTGCATACGTGTAAGTGTGCTTTGGACATGTGTGAATGTATGTAGGTCTATGTGTGAGTGTGTGTGTTTGTGGATATGTGATGGTGTGGGTCACTGTGAGTGTGCAGGTGAGCAAGGTGCTGTGCGAGCGTGTGTCAGAGTGTGAAGGGCGTTCGTATGTGACTGTGTGAGATAGTATGAGCAGGTGTGTTTTAGTGTTATGTGTGTGTGTTTGTGAGAGATTATCTGTGTGAGTGGGAGTGTTACTCTGAGTGTATGTGTGACTGTGTGTTTGGGTATGTAAGAATGCGTGTGAGTGTGTTTTAGTTTGTGAGTGTGCAGGTTTAGGAGCGTGTGTGCATGAGATGTGCGACTGTATGATTGTGCGTCATTCTGCATATGTATGTGCCTGGTTGTGAATGTGTGAGCATGTGTGAGTGAATGTGTGATTTTGGGTGTGTGTTCAAGGGCATGTTAGTGTCAGAGTTCAGGAGTGCTTATGTCTGTGTGTATATCAGTGTGTGTGAGTATATGTGGGAGATGTAGGTGCATGAGTGTGAGTGTTTCTATGTGTGTCTGTGTGCGTAATGGGGTGTGACTCTATGTGTTAAGGTCTCTGTGAGTGACTGTGTGTTTGAGTGTGTGTCAGTGTGTGTGAGTTTGTGTATGACTGTGTGAGTGTGAGTTTGCACATGTGTGAGGGACTTTATTTGAGTGTGTGTCAATATGTTTGTGTGAGAGTGTATATGTGTATGGGCGTGAGTGTGTGTGAGAGGTTTTGTGAATTTGTGTGGGAGTGCCAGATGTGTGAATGTGTGGGAATGGGTGTTTGTGGGTGTGTATAAGAACTGTTGCGAGATTGTGTGATATTGAGTGTGTGTTTGGGTGTCTATGTGGTTTCATGCATGTGTGTGGGACTGAACGTGCGGGTCTGGGCGTGTGTCTGTGTGAGTGTGTGAGTGGAATGGGGTGAAATATGATGCAACAAAGGTTCCTGAGAGGTTTGAAAGCGATATTGGCCTTCTCTGATGGAACGGAAAGCCATAGAACGTGGTGGGAGGCTACAGATAGAAGAGCAATGTTGTGGAACGGACTGTAATGCAGTGTATTGTGATGCAATAGATGGTGCCTGTGTGTTATGGAAAAGAATGGATCGTTCTTTGATGGAATGAAAAGCAGTAGAACGTGGTGGATTGTTGCGGAATGGAGTGGAATGTTGCGATGTGGAGTGCAATGCAGTGCATTGTGACGCAAGGGAGAGAAACCGAGCGGTTTGGACACGAAGGGAGCCTTCTTTCCAGGAATGGAAGGCAGTAAAAGGTGAAAGATTGTCAGGTACTGGAGTAGAATATTGTGGAGTGGAGTCGAACGGGGTGCCATTTGATGCAATAGACGGTTTCTCATTGTGTTTTAAGCGAATGGATTTATGTGCACGTGATTTTGCAGCTGTGTGTGTTTGTGTGTCTATTTTTGATAGGGATTGAGTGTGTGCATTTGTCACTGTGTGTACGGTTTTGAGAGAGGTTGCTGTGTCAGCGTGCAGGTGTGTGAGTGGCTGAGCAAGAGTGTCTGTATATGCGAGGGCGTGACCATGTTTATAAGAGGGTGATTATATAAGTGTTTAAGTGTGTGTGTGAGAGTTTGACAGCATTTGAATGTATGAGTGCGTGTGAGCATGTTACTGTGTGAGGGTCTCTGTGTAGTTTTGTAAGTGTATGTGACATTTTGTCTGAGTGCGTGAGTCTGTAAGTGTGTTGGTGTGAGTGATTGTGTGCGTGATATTGTGCGCACGTCTGTGTCTGTGCGTTTGTCAGCATTCGTGTGTGTGTCTGTGTGTGACAGTTTGTGTGTCTGTGTTTATGGAGGTGTGTGTCTGCGTGAGTGGGTGTGATACTGAATATGAGATAGTGTGAGTTTCTTCGAGTGTGAGTGTGTAAGTGTGCAAGGTGCAGTGTCTCAGTGTGTGAATGTGAAGTAAGGTCTTATGTGATTGTGTTTTATTTATTGTGAGGAGAGTTTTACTCTTCAGGTGAGTGTGTAAATGTGAGAGACCATTTGTGTGAGTGGGAGTGTTACTCTGCATGTATGAGGGACAGTGTGTGTTTGTGTTTGAACGGGAGTCCATGTGAGTCTTAGATTTTATGTGTGCAGTTGTGGGAGTGTGTGCGAGAGGTGAGTGGGACTGAGTGGGTGCGACTGTGTATCTCTGGTAGAGTATGTGTATGTGTGACTGAATGTATCTGTTTGAGAGAGTGTGTGTGCACGTGTGTGTTAGTGTATAAGTGTTGATATGCCTGTGTGTTTCAGTGAGGGTGAGTGTAAGTGTGTGTTAGTGTGTGCGTGAGTGTGTGTGTGTATGTGTGATTGACTGAATGTTTTCGAGATTATTGGAGATACTTTGAGTGTGTGTGAGTGTGTGACTTTGTGTGTGAATGTGTGTGTGAGGGTGCACACGTGTGAGGGACTTGGTGTGAGTGTGAAACTGTGCATGTGTCAGCATGCATATGTGTGTGTGATGGTGGGTGTATGAGTGTGAATGACTGAGTGTGTAGGGCCATGAATGGGACTGAGTGTTTGTGAGTGTGTATACAAGTCTGTTGCGTGATTGTGTGTGATTGTGTTATTCTGTGTGTGTGTGGTTCGGTGGTTTTCTGTGTGTGTGGGCCTGTGCATGTGTGTGTGTGTGTGCGACTGAGTGAGAGAGTGCTTGCTTGTGCGTGTGTCTTTGTGTTGTGTCAGTGTGAGTGTTTGAGGGGAATGGGGTGAAATATGATGCCTCCAATGTTGCGATGGTTTGTGACATTTTGTGTGAGTGGGAGTGTTGGAGTGCGAGAGAGTGCGTGATTGCGTGTGAGCCTGTGAGTGTGTGTATGTGTTTGTGAGTGTGTGTGATGGTGACATTGCGTGAGGGTGCATTTGTGTCTGCATACGTGTAAGTGTGCTTTGGACATGTGTGAATGTATGTAGGTCTATGTGTGAGTGTGTGTGTTTGTGGATATGTGATGGTGTGGGTCACTGTGAGTGTGCAGGTGAGCAAGGTGCTGTGCGAGCGTGTGTCAGAGTGTGAAGGGCGTTCGTATGTGACTGTGTGAGATAGTATGAGCAGGTGTGTTTTAGTGTTATGTGTGTGTGTTTGTGAGAGATTAGCTGTGTGAGTGGGAGTGTTACTCTGAGTGTATGTGTGACTGTGTGTTTGGGTATGTAAGAATGCGTGTGAGTGTGTTTTAGTTTGTGAGTGTGCAGGTTTAGGAGCGTGTGTGCATGAGATGTGCGACTGTATGATTGTGCGTCATTCTGCATATGTATGTGCCTGGTTGTGAATGTGTGAGCATGTGTGAGTGAATGTGTGATTTTGGGTGTGTGTTCAAGGGCATGTTAGTGTCAGAGTTCAGGAGTGCTTATGTCTGTGTGTATATCAGTGTGTGTGAGTATATGTGGGAGATGTAGGGGCATGAGTGTGAGTGTTTCTATGTGTGTCTGTGTGCGTAATGGGGTGTGACTCTATGTGTTAAGGTCTCTGTGAGTGACTGTGTGTTTGAGTGTGTGTCAGTGTGTGTGAGTTTGTGTATGACTGTGTGAGTGTGAGTTTGCACATGTGTGAGGGACTTTATTTGAGTGTGTGTCAATATGTTTGTGTGAGAGTGTATATGTGTATGGGCGTGAGTGTGTGTGAGAGGTTTTGTGAATTTGTGTGGGAGTGCCAGATGTGTGAATGTGTGGGAGTGGGTGTTTGTGGGTGTGTATAAGAACTGTTGCGAGATTGTGTGATATTGAGTGTGTGTTTGGGTGTCTATGTGGTTTCATGCATGTGTGTGGGACTGAACGTGCGGGTCTGGGCGTGTGTCTGTGTGAGTGTGTGAGTGGAATGGGGTGAAATATGATGCAACAAAGGTTCCTGAGAGGTTTGAAAGCGATATTGGCCTTCTCTGATGGAACGGAAAGCCATAGAACGTGGTGGGAGGCTACAGATAGAAGAGCAATGTTGTGGAACGGACTGTAATGCAGTGTATTGTGATGCAATAGATGGTGCCTGTGTGTTATGGAAAAGAATGGATCGTTCTTTGATGGAATGAAACGCAGTAGAACGTGGTGGATTGTTGCGGAATGGAGTGGAATGTTGCGATGTGGAGTGCAATGCAGTGCATTGTGACGCAAGGGAGGGAAACCGAGCGGTTTGGACACGAAGGGAGCCTTCTTTCCAGGAATGGAAGGCAGTAAAAGGTGAAAGATTGTCAGGTACTGGAGTAGAATATTGTGGAGTGGAGTCGAACGGGGTGCCATTTGATGCAATAGACGGTTTCTCATTGTGTTTTAAGCGAATGGATTTATGTGCACGTGATTGTGCAGCTGTGTGTGTTTGTGTGTCTATTTTTGATAGGGATTGAGTGTGTGCATTTGTCACTGTGTGTACGGTTTTGAGAGAGGTTGCTGTGTCAGCGTGCAGGTGTGTGAGTGGCTGAGCAAGAGTGTCTGTATATGCGAGGGCGTGACCATGTTTATAAGAGGGTGATTATATAAGTGTTTAAGTGTGTGTGTGAGAGTTTGACAGCATTTGAATGTATGAGTGCGTGTGAGCATGTTACTGTGTGAGGGTCTCTGTGTAGTTTTGTAAGTGTATGTGACATTTTGTCTGAGTGCGTGAGTCTGTAAGTGTGTTGGTGTGAGTGATTGTGTGCGTGATATTGTGCGCACGTCTGTGTCTGTGCGTTTGTCAGCATTCGTGTGTGTGTCTGTGTGTGACAGTTTGTGTGTCTGTGTTTATGGAGGTGTGTGTCTGTGTGAGTGGGTGTGATACTGAATATGAGATAGTGTGAGTTTCTTCGAGTGTGAGTGTGTAAGTGTGCAAGGTGCAGTGTCTCAGTGTGTGAATGTGAAGTAAGGTCTTATGTGATTGTGTTTTATTTATTGTGAGGAGAGTTTTACTCTTCAGGTGAGTGTGTAAATGTGAGAGACCATTTGTGTGAGTGGGAGTGTTACTCTGCATGTATGAGGGACAGTGTGTGTTTGTGTTTGAACGGGAGTCCATGTGAGTCTTAGATTTTATGTGTGCAGTTGTGGGAGTGTGTGCGAGAGGTGAGTGGGACTGAGTGGGTGCGACTGTGTATCTCTGGTAGAGTATGTGTATGTGTGACTGAATGTATCTGTTTGAGAGAGTGTGTGTGCACGTGTGTGTTAGTGTATAAGTGTTGATATGCCTGTGTGTTTCAGTGAGGGTGAGTGTAAGTGTGTGTTAGTGTGTGCGTGAGTGTGTGTGTGTATGTGTGATTGACTGAATGTTTTCGAGATTATTGGAGATACTTTGAGTGTGTGTGAGTGTGTGACTTTGTGTGTGAATGTGTGCGTGAGGGTGCACACGTGTGAGGGACTTGGTGTGAGTGTGAAACTGTGCATGTGTCAGCATGCATATGTGTGTGTGATGGTGGGTGTATGAGTGTGAATGACTGAGTGTGTAGGGCCATGAATGGGACTGAGTGTTTGTGAGTGTGTATACAAGTCTGTTGCGTGATTGTGTGTGATTGTGTTATTCTGTGTGTGTGTGGTTCGGTGGTTTTCTGTGTGTGTGGGCCTGTGCATGTGTGTGTGTGTGTGCGACTGAGTGAGAGAGTGCTTGCTTGTGCGTGTGTCTTTGTGTTGTGTCAGTGTGAGTGTTTGAGGGGAATGGGGTGAAATATGATGCCTCCAATGTTGCGATGGTTTGTGACATTTTGTGTGAGTGGGAGTGTTGGAGTGCGAGAGAGTGCGTGATTGCGTGTGAGCCTGTGAGTGTGTGTATGTGTTTGTGAGTGTGTGTGATGGTGACATTGCGTGAGGGTGCATTTGTGTCTGCATACGTGTAAGTGTGCTTTGGACATGTGTGAATGTATGTAGGTCTATGTGTGAGTGTGTGTGTTTGTGGATATGTGATGGTGTGGGTCACTGTGAGTGTGCAGGTGAGCAAGGTGCTGTGCGAGCGTGTGTCAGAGTGTGAAGGGCGTTCGTATGTGACTGTGTGAGATAGTATGAGCAGGTGTGTTTTAGTGTTATGTGTGTGTGTTTGTGAGAGATTAGCTGTGTGAGTGGGAGTGTTACTCTGAGTGTATGTGTGACTGTGTGTTTGGGTATGTAAGAATGCGTGTGAGTGTGTTTTAGTTTGTGAGTGTGCAGGTTTAGGAGCGTGTGTGCATGAGATGTGCGACTGTATGATTGTGCGTCATTCTGCATATGTATGTGCCTGGTTGTGAATGTGTGAGCATGTGTGAGTGAATGTGTGATTTTGGGTGTGTGTTCAAGGGCATGTTAGTGTCAGAGTTCAGGAGTGCTTATGTCTGTGTGTATATCAGTGTGTGTGAGTATATGTGGGAGATGTAGGGGCATGAGTGTGAGTGTTTCTATGTGTGTCTGTGTGCGTAATGGGGTGTGACTCTATGTGTTAAGGTCTCTGTGAGTGACTGTGTGTTTGAGTGTGTGTCAGTGTGTGTGAGTTTGTGTATGACTGTGTGAGTGTGAGTTTGCGCATGTGTGAGGGACTTTATTTGAGTGTGTGTCAATATGTTTGTGTGAGAGTGTATATGTGTATGGGCGTGAGTGTGTGTGAGAGGTTTTGTGAATTTGTGTGGGAGTGCCAGATGTGTGAATGTGTGGGAGTGGGTGTTTGTGGGTGTGTATAAGAACTGTTGCGAGATTGTGTGATATTGAGTGTGTGTTTGGGTGTCTATGTGGTTTCATGCATGTGTGTGGGACTGAACGTGCGGGTCTGGGCGTGTGTCTGTGTGAGTGTGTGAGTGGAATGGGGTGAAATATGATGCAACAAAGGTTCCTGAGAGGTTTGAAAGCGATATTGGCCTTCTCTGATGAAACGGAAAGCCATAGAACGTGGTGGGAGGCTACAGATAGAAGAGCAATGTTGTGGAACGGACTGTAATGCAGTGTATTGTGATGCAATAGATGGTGCCTGTGTGTTATGGAAAAGAATGGATCGTTCTTTGATGGAATGAAACGCAGTAGAACGTGGTGGATTGTTGCGGAATGGAGTGGAATGTTGCGATGTGGAGTGCAATGCAGTGCATTGTGACGCAAGGGAGGGAAACCGAGCGGTTTGGACACGAAGGGAGCCTTCTTTCCAGGAATGGAAGGCAGTAAAAGGTGAAAGATTGTCAGGTACTGGAGTAGAATATTGTGGAGTGGAGTCGAACGGGGTGCCATTTGATGCAATAGACGGTTTCTCATTGTGTTTTAAGCGAATGGATTTATGTGCACGTGATTGTGCAGCTGTGTGTGTTTGTGTGTCTATTTTTGATAGGGATTGAGTGTGTGCATTTGTCACTGTGTGTACGGTTTTGAGAGAGGTTGCTGTGTCAGCGTGCAGGTGTGTGAGTGGCTGAGCAAGAGTGTCTGTATATGCGAGGGCGTGACCATGTTTATAAGAGGGTGATTATATAAGTGTTTAAGTGTGTGTGTGAGAGTTTGACAGCATTTGAATGTATGAGTGCGTGTGAGCATGTTACTGTGTGAGGGTCTCTGTGTAGTTTTGTAAGTGTATGTGACATTTTGTCTGAGTGCGTGAGTCTGTAAGTGTGTTGGTGTGAGTGATTGTGTGCGTGATATTGTGCGCACGTCTGTGTCTGTGCGTTTGTCAGCATTCGTGTGTGTGTCTGTGTGTGACAGTTTGTGTGTCTGTGTTTATGGAGGTGTGTGTCTGTGTGAGTGGGTGTGATACTGAATATGAGATAGTGTGAGTTTCTTCGAGTGTGAGTGTGTAAGTGTGCAAGGTGCAGTGTCTCAGTGTGTGAATGTGAAGTAAGGTCTTATGTGATTGTGTTTTATTTATTGTGAGGAGAGTTTTACTCTTCAGGTGAGTGTGTAAATGTGAGAGACCATTTGTGTGAGTGGGAGTGTTACTCTGCATGTATGAGGGACAGTGTGTGTTTGTGTTTGAACGGGAGTCCATGTGAGTCTTAGATTTTATGTGTGCAGTTGTGGGAGTGTGTGCGAGAGGTGAGTGGGACTGAGTGGGTGCGACTGTGTATCTCTGGTAGAGTATGTGTATGTGTGACTGAATGTATCTGTTTGAGAGAGTGTGTGTGCACGTGTGTGTTAGTGTATAAGTGTTGATATGCCTGTGTGTTTCAGTGAGGGTGAGTGTAAGTGTGTGTTAGTGTGTGCGTGAGTGTGTGTGTGTATGTGTGATTGACTGAATGTTTTCGAGATTATTGGAGATACTTTGAGTGTGTGTGAGTGTGTGACTTTGTGTGTGAATGTGTGTGTGAGGGTGCACACGTGTGAGGGACTTGGTGTGAGTGTGAAACTGTGCATGTGTCAGCATGCATATGTGTGTGTGATGGTGGGTGTATGAGTGTGAATGACTGAGTGTGTAGGGCCATGAATGGGACTGAGTGTTTGTGAGTGTGTATACAAGTCTGTTGCGTGATTGTGTGTGATTGTGTTATTCTGTGTGTGTGTGGTTCGGTGGTTTTCTGTGTGTGTGGGCCTGTGCATGTGTGTGTGTGTGTGCGACTGAGTGAGAGAGTGCTTGCTTGTGCGTGTGTCTTTGTGTTGTGTCAGTGTGAGTGTTTGAGGGGAATGGGGTGAAATATGATGCCTCCAATGTTGCGATGGTTTGTGACATTTTGTGTGAGTGGGAGTGTTGGAGTGCGAGAGAGTGCGTGATTGCGTGTGAGCCTGTGAGTGTGTGTATGTGTTTGTGAGTGTGTGTGATGGTGACATTGCGTGAGGGTGCATTTGTGTCTGCATACGTGTAAGTGTGCTTTGGACATGTGTGAATGTATGTAGGTCTATGTGTGAGTGTGTGTGTTTGTGGATATGTGATGGTGTGGGTCACTGTGAGTGTGCAGGTGAGCAAGGTGCTGTGCGAGCGTGTGTCAGAGTGTGAAGGGCGTTCGTATGTGACTGTGTGAGATAGTATGAGCAGGTGTGTTTTAGTGTTATGTGTGTGTGTTTGTGAGAGATTAGCTGTGTGAGTGGGAGTGTTACTCTGAGTGTATGTGTGACTGTGTGTTTGGGTATGTAAGAATGCGTGTGAGTGTGTTTTAGTTTGTGAGAGTGCAGGTTTAGGAGCGTGTGTGCATGAGATGTGCGACTGTATGATTGTGCGTCATTCTGCATATGTATGTGCCTGGTTGTGAATGTGTGAGCATGTGTGAGTGAATGTGTGATTTTGGGTGTGTGTTCAAGGGCATGTTAGTGTCAGAGTTCAGGAGTGCTTATGTCTGTGTGTATATCAGTGTGTGTGAGTATATGTGGGAGATGTAGGGGCATGAGTGTGAGTGTTTCTATGTGTGTCTGTGTGCGTAATGGGGTGTGACTCTATGTGTTAAGGTCTCTGTGAGTGACTGTGTGTTTGAGTGTGTGTCAGTGTGTGTGAGTTTGTGTATGACTGTGTGAGTGTGAGTTTGCACATGTGTGAGGGACTTTATTTGAGTGTGTGTCAATATGTTTGTGTGAGAGTGTATATGTGTATGGGCGTGAGTGTGTGTGAGAGGTTTTGTGAATTTGTGTGGGAGTGCCAGATGTGTGAATGTGTGGGAGTGGGTGTTTGTGGGTGTGTATAAGAACTGTTGCGAGATTGTGTGATATTGAGTGTGTGTTTGGGTGTCTATGTGGTTTCATGCATGTGTGTGGGACTGAACGTGCGGGTCTGGGCGTGTGTCTGTGTGAGTGTGTGAGTGGAATGGGGTGAAATATGATGCAACAAAGGTTCCTGAGAGGTTTGAAAGCGATATTGGCCTTCTCTGATGAAACGGAAAGCCATAGAACGTGGTGGGAGGCTACAGATAGAAGAGCAATGTTGTGGAACGGACTGTAATGCAGTGTATTGTGATGCAATAGATGGTGCCTGTGTGTTATGGAAAAGAATGGATCCTTCTTTGATGGAATGAAACGCAGTAGAACGTGGTGGATTGTTGCGGAATGGAGTGGAATGTTGCGATGTGGAGTGCAATGCAGTGCATTGTGACGCAAGGGAGGGAAACCGAGCGGTTTGGACACGAAGGGAGCCTTCTTTCCAGGAATGGAAGGCAGTAAAAGGTGAAAGATTGTCAGGTACTGGAGTAGAATATTGTGGAGTGGAGTCGAACGGGGTGCCATTTGATGCAATAGACGGTTTCTCATTGTGTTTTAAGCGAATGGATTTATGTGCACGTGATTGTGCAGCTGTGTGTGTTTGTGTGTCTATTTTTGATAGGGATTGAGTGTGTGCATTTGTCACTGTGTGTACGGTTTTGAGAGAGGTTGCTGTGTCAGCGTGCAGGTGTGTGAGTGGCTGAGCAAGAGTGTCTGTATATGCGAGGGCGTGACCATGTTTATAAGAGGGTGATTATATAAGTGTTTAAGTGTGTGTGTGAGAGTTTGACAGCATTTGAATGTATGAGTGCGTGTGAGCATGTTACTGTGTGAGGGTCTCTGTGTAGTTTTGTAAGTGTATGTGACATTTTGTCTGAGTGCGTGAGTCTGTAAGTGTGTTGGTGTGAGTGATTGTGTGCGTGATATTGTGCGCACGACTGTGTCTGTGCGTTTGTCAGCATTCGTGTGTGTGTCTGTGTGTGACAGTTTGTGTGTCTGTGTTTATGGAGGTGTGTGTCTGTGTGAGTGGGTGTGATACTGAATATGAGATAGTGTGAGTTTCTTCGAGTGTGAGTGTGTAAGTGTGCAAGGTGCAGTGTCTCAGTGTGTGAATGTGAAGTAAGGTCTTATGTGATTGTGTTTTATTTATTGTGAGGAGAGTTTTACTCTTCAGGTGAGTGTGTAAATGTGAGAGACCATTTGTGTGAGTGGGAGTGTTACTCTGCATGTATGAGGGACAGTGTGTGTTTGTGTTTGAACGGGAGTCCATGTGAGTCTTAGATTTTATGTGTGCAGTTGTGGGAGTGTGTGCGAGAGGTGAGTGGGACTGAGTGGGTGCGACTGTGTATCTCTGGTAGAGTATGTGTATGTGTGACTGAATGTATCTGTTTGAGAGAGTGTGTGTGCACGTGTGTGTTAGTGTATAAGTGTTGATATGCCTGTGTGTTTCAGTGAGGGTGAGTGTAAGTGTGTGTTAGTGTGTGCGTGAGTGTGTGTGTGTATGTGTGATTGACTGAATGTTTTCGAGATTATTGGAGATACTTTGAGTGTGTGTGAGTGTGTGACTTTGTGTGTGAATGTGTGTGTGAGGGTGCACACGTGTGAGGGACTTGGTGTGAGTGTGAAACTGTGCATGTGTCAGCATGCATATGTGTGTGTGATGGTGGGTGTATGAGTGTGAATGACTGAGTGTGTAGGGCCATGAATGGGACTGAGTGTTTGTGAGTGTGTATACAAGTCTGTTGCGTGATTGTGTGTGATTGTGTTATTCTGTGTGTGTGTGGTTCGGTGGTTTTCTGTGTGTGTGGGCCTGTGCATGTGTGTGTGTGTGTGCGACTGAGTGAGAGAGTGCTTGCTTGTGCGTGTGTCTTTGTGTTGTGTCAGTGTGAGTGTTTGAGGGGAATGGGGTGAAATATGATGCCTCCAATGTTGCGATGGTTTGTGACATTTTGTGTGAGTGGGAGTGTTGGAGTGCGAGAGAGTGCGTGATTGCGTGTGAGCCTGTGAGTGTGTGTATGTGTTTGTGAGTGTGTGTGATGGTGACATTGCGTGAGGGTGCATTTGTGTCTGCATACGTGTAAGTGTGCTTTGGACATGTGTGAATGTATGTAGGTCTATGTGTGAGTGTGTGTGTTTGTGGATATGTGATGGTGTGGGTCACTGTGAGTGTGCAGGTGAGCAAGGTGCTGTGCGAGCGTGTGTCAGAGTGTGAAGGGCGTTCGTATGTGACTGTGTGAGATAGTATGAGCAGGTGTGTTTTAGTGTTATGTGTGTGTGTTTGTGAGAGATTATCTGTGTGAGTGGGAGTGTTACTCTGAGTGTATGTGTGACTGTGTGTTTGGGTATGTAAGAATGCGTGTGAGTGTGTTTTAGTTTGTGAGTGTGCAGGTTTAGGAGCGTGTGTGCATGAGATGTGCGACTGTATGATTGTGCGTCATTCTGCATATGTATGTGCCTGGTTGTGAATGTGTGAGCATGTGTGAGTGAATGTGTGATTTTGGGTGTGTGTTCAAGGGCATGTTAGTGTCAGAGTTCAGGAGTGCTTATGTCTGTGTGTATATCAGTGTGTGTGAGTATATGTGGGAGATGTAGGTGCATGAGTGTGAGTGTTTCTATGTGTGTCTGTGTGCGTAATGGGGTGTGACTCTATGTGTTAAGGTCTCTGTGAGTGACTGTGTGTTTGAGTGTGTGTCAGTGTGTGTGAGTTTGTGTATGACTGTGTGAGTGTGAGTTTGCACATGTGTGAGGGACTTTATTTGAGTGTGTGTCAATATGTTTGTGTGAGAGTGTATATGTGTATGGGCGTGAGTGTGTGTGAGAGGTTTTGTGAATTTGTGTGGGAGTGCCAGATGTGTGAATGTGTGGGAGTGGGTGTTTGTGGGTGTGTATAAGAACTGTTGCGAGATTGTGTGATATTGAGTGTGTGTTTGGGTGTCTATGTGGTTTCATGCATGTGTGTGGGACTGAATGTGCGGGTCTGGGCGTGTGTCTGTGTGAGTGTGTGAGTGGAATGGGGTGAAATATGATGCAACAAAGGTTCCTGAGAGGTTTGAAAGCGATATTGGCCTTCTCTGATGGAACGGAAAGCCATAGAACGTGGTGGGAGGCTACAGATAGAAGAGCAATGTTGTGGAACGGACTGTAATGCAGTGTATTGTGATGCAATAGATGGTGCCTGTGTGTTATGGAAAAGAATGGATCGTTCTTTGATGGAATGAAAAGCAGTAGAACGTGGTGGATTGTTGCGGAATGGAGTGGAATGTTGCGATGTGGAGTGCAATGCAGTGCATTGTGACGCAAGGGAGAGAAACCGAGCGGTTTGGACACGAAGGGAGCCTTCTTTCCAGGAATGGAAGGCAGTAAAAGGTGAAAGATTGTCAGGTACTGGAGTAGAATATTGTGGAGTGGAGTCGAACGGGGTGCCATTTGATGCAATAGACGGTTTCTCATTGTGTTTTAAGCGAATGGATTTATGTGCACGTGATTGTGCAGCTGTGTGTGTTTGTGTGTCTATTTTTGATAGGGATTGAGTGTGTGCATTTGTCACTGTGTGTACGGTTTTGAGAGAGGTTGCTGTGTCAGCGTGCAGGTGTGTGAGTGGCTGAGCAAGAGTGTCTGTATATGCGAGGGCGTGACCATGTTTATAAGAGGGTGATTATATAAGTGTTTATGTGTGTGTGTGAGAGTTTGACAGCATTTGAATATATGAGTGCGTGTGAGCATGTTACTGTGTGAGGGTCTCTGTGTAGTTTTGTAAGTGTATGTGACATTTTGTCTGAGTGCGTGAGTCTGTAAGTGTGTTGGTGTGAGTGATTGTGTGCGTGATATTGTGCGCACGTCTGTGTCTGTGCGTTTGTCAGCATTCGTGTGTGTGTCTGTGTGTGACAGTTGGTGTGTCTGTGTTTATGGAGGTGTGTGTCTGTGTGAGTGGGTGTGATACTGAATATGAGATAGTGTGAGTTTCTTCGAGTGTGAGTGTGTAAGTGTGCAAGGTGCAGTGTCTCAGTGTGTGAATGTGAAGTAAGGTCTTATGTGATTGTGTTTTATTTATTGTGAGGAGAGTTTTACTCTTCAGGTGAGTGTGTAAATGTGAGAGACCATTTGTGTGAGTGGGAGTGTTACTCTGCATGTATGAGGGACAGTGTGTGTTTGTGTTTGAACGGGAGTCCATGTGAGTCTTAGATTTTATGTGTGCAGTTGTGGGAGTGTGTGCGAGAGGTGAGTGGGACTGAGTGGGTGCGACTGTGTATCTCTGGTAGAGTATGTGTATGTGTGACTGAATGTATCTGTTTGAGAGAGTGTGTGTGCACGTGTGTGTTAGTGTATAAGTGTTGATATGCCTGTGTGTTTCAGTGAGGGTGAGTGTAAGTGTGTGTTAGTGTGTGCGTGAGTGTGTGTGTGTATGTGTGATTGACTGAATGTTTTCGAGATTATTGGAGATACTTTGAGTGTGTGTGAGTGTGTGACTTTGTGTGTGAATGTGTGTGTGAGGGTGCACACGTGTGAGGGACTTGGTGTGAGTGTGAAACTGTGCATGTGTCAGCATGCATATGTGTGTGTGATGGTGGGTGTATGAGTGTGAATGACTGAGTGTGTAGGGCCATGAATGGGACTGAGTGTTTGTGAGTGTGTATACAAGTCTGTTGCGTGATTGTGTGTGATTGTGTTATTCTGTGTGTGTGTGGTTCGGTGGTTTTCTGTGTGTGTGGGCCTGTGCATGTGTGTGTGTGTGTGCGACTGAGTGAGAGAGTGCTTGCTTGTGCGTGTGTCTTTGTGTTGTGTCAGTGTGAGTGTTTGAGGGGAATGGGGTGAAATATGATGCCTCCAATGTTGCGATGGTTTGTGACATTTTGTGTGAGTGGGAGTGTTGGAGTGCGAGAGAGTGCGTGATTGCGTGTGAGCCTGTGAGTGTGTGTATGTGTTTGTGAGTGTGTGTGATGGTGACATTGCGTGAGGGTGCATTTGTGTCTGCATACGTGTAAGTGTGCTTTGGACATGTGTGAATGTATGTAGGTCTATGTGTGAGTGTGTGTGTTTGTGGATATGTGATGGTGTGGGTCACTGTGAGTGTGCAGGTGAGCAAGGTGCTGTGCGAGCGTGTGTCAGAGTGTGAAGGGCGTTCGTATGTGACTGTGTGAGATAGTATGAGCAGGTGTGTTTTAGTGTTATGTGTGTGTGTTTGTGAGAGATTATCTGTGTGAGTGGGAG